>NC_091023.1:11819832-12122862 GCF_041296385.1 Aphelocoma coerulescens
TGCTGCTGGGAGGAAGAGGGACTGGGGAAGATGCTGTTGGCACTGCAGTCTCCACCACAGGGTCGCGATGACTGTATTACCCATATACTGGTGCTCCCTAAAGGGCATGAGAGCTCCCCAGTTCTGCTCTGCTGCTGCCCTTGGTGGGGAAAGGGCTCCAGCCCTGCCAGCCCCGCTGGAATGAAGGGCTGTGTAGGAGGGTAGGACACTAATGACCCAATGGGGGAGAGCTGCCCCTTCTGGGACCTGCTCTTCAGGGTCAGCTCTGAGACCGGGAATATGGGTGATGGGGTAGTGTTGGCCCAAAGTGGGACTGTTCTTAGGGCCATGTCTGCTTAGCACTGCACACCACTGTGCTCTTATTGCCTGTGTTATGCTCATCAGTTTGTTCTTTTCTCAATGAAGTTTGGCATATTGTTTCAGAAATTAAAATACAGGTGTATTCTGAAATAATTTCCCTGATTTTCTTGCTTTTACACTACTTGCCACAGTAGCTGCTTGTCTTGTCTTACATGTCAAATTCTTCTGCTCTGTTGGGACTGTTTGGTGAATGTCTTGGTCACTTGATGAAAAGTGTATTTTCTAGACAGTTTGATGAAAGTGTATCCAATAGCTGATTAACTTGTATGGATCAAAATAAAAGCTGACCAGGCGTTTTGTAAGGGAGCTTTTTTGGTTGGTTGGTTTTGTAATACCTGGAATACATTGGATATTAATCGGAAGATCCTTGTTCTGCTTTGAATTAAGTTGATGCAATTATAAGCTTGTAGGTAAAACAAATTGCTGCTGTGCCAAGTACAGATGCAACTTTTATAATGGCTTTCATTGACTAGTATTTCTACTATTAGTTTTCATGTTTTCTTTTTACCAGCTAAATAGCTTCTAAATAACCTTAGCAATCATTTACAATAGATGTCCAACTGTCTTGTTCATTATAGAGTAATCTTGTTTGTGTTTACATGCTCTGCTACTTCTAATCACTTCATAGAATCTTACATCTTGGTGGTTTCAAGTGTATTTTAAATATCTGATCACTTTCAGATTATTGCAGATTGGTAGGTAACTTCCTCAACATGTGAAATTTAAAACTAAAACCAAACCAAAAATCCGCTAACATTCAGTTGGTTGCTGTCAAGAACTTTACTTACAGTAAAGAATTTGGAAACCACGTCATTTTAATGGATGTACACAGAATTCTTTTGGGAGAAGTAAAACGGGTACTTCGATTTTTAGCAGTCACGGGTTTCTGGGGACCATACTACCCTAGAGACTATTTCAGTGCAAAGTGCAAACACAGTTTCTGGGACAGGAGCCAGGGCTTAGGCTTCCTTCTGTCATCTCCAGTGGACAGTGCATAGCACTGGGGTACAGTCGTGTTTGCTTTTGCTCTTTCCTTTTCTGTGAAAGGTTAAAAAATTCTGCACTTGATTCTCTCACATAATCAAGTGTCAGTGGTAGGATGTTGCATAATCGTTTTCATGTGCTTTTCTTCATACCCGAGTTAGATCTCTGGCTTCTGATAGCATCCTTACAGCTAGAATATCCAATAAAAATTGAATTTGTGTCAACATTTGGTTACGTTTTTGAAATACAAAGGTTTTAATGATGGCTCTCAGTCCAAGCATCCAATCTCTTCAGTACTTTTAATAGCCACCATTCTTTTTTGACAAAGTCTCTGCATGTGCCCTCAAGTCTCAAGTCTTAAAACAGAATCCCACACACTTTTTTAGGTTGATATTGAATGTTCAGTTAGCAAAACAAGTTGAAGCTGGTAACAGCTGTGTAATTGGTGAATTCAGTGGGGTTCCTGGGTCTCCAAGGTAGATTGGTAAAACAGGTGTGTGTGTTAGGTTGGATTAAGTCTGACAAGAAGGCTTGGTTTGTTTTCAAAAGAATGTGGCAGAAAGCATTTTCACCTTGAGAAGTATCTTGTAACAGGACATATGTGAAGGACTGCTCTGTGTGGTGTTCCCTCAAATATCAACTATGTTATTAAAGTGCCAATTGCTTCCTCCCTGGTCTGGATCCAGTGTAATAATTTTATTTTTCCCTCAGTTCTTTCATCTTCCCAACAACCAGATACAAAGCTAAAATTCCTGTACACAAGTAAAACTTTATTTTTTTTCTAATGCACTGCTTAATCATCTTTGCCAGCTTTCCTGTATAGCCGAAAGAGTGTTTTTTAATGCTTCTTTTAAAAATAGAGATGCCAAAATGCCCTATAAGCTTTAAGAATCAGAAAGTATTAAGAAAACCTTTTTGTATGCACGATTGTGCACTGTGCATTACATATGTATGCTAGAGGTGTATTTATGACTACAAACATTGTATTGCTAATTTCTCATTTTGATTTTCAAAATAGGTAATGGAATTAGATTAAATGAAAATAGTAATTTTAGCTTTTTCTTTGCAGGATTGATCTTGCTATTCTATCTGGTATTCTATGGCTTCCTAGCAGCACTCTTCACATTCACAATGTGGGTTATGCTTCAGACACTGAGCAGTGATATACCGAAATACCGTGACCGGATTTCTAGTCCAGGTAACGCTGTATTTATTTTTTCATAAACTTCGGTCTGGTTTAAGAACTGGGTTTTGTTTGAGAACTTGTTTGAAGTATGAACTACTTGTGGGAAACCGTGATCATTATTCAGTTACTTGCAGGTTGCAAAGGTAAAACTTGGCATGAGGCTAGTTATATATGTTTATTGCATAATTTCAGGCAATACACTTTTGTGTGTATGTATCAACTTTTGCTGTTTTTTCCTCTAAGCTCCTGTCAGTTGAATTTGTTATGTAGACCACAATTTTGCCTGCAGATCTATACAACATGCTGATGTCGAAGTGCATTTATAATTTAATTGAATTGCTTTAAGGATACTCTAAACCAGTTCTCTTGGATGAGATGGAAGGCCACCTTGATTAGTGTTTGATACTTTGCAGAAGGTAGAGGAAGGCTGTACTATGGGTGTGATCTGCTCAAGAGCATGTAAGGACTGTGGGACAGAGGCCTTTGCAGAGTTTTTATTACAGTATTCGGTAGTTTCCAACTGACATGGAATGTCTGTGGATTTCAGGGATTGTTTACCTGTTACGTAGGGATCTACTAGAGAGAGGGTCCTGTTTTATGATGAAGCGAAGTTCATGTAACACGTAGCTGCCACTAAAAGTGGTATCTTGCTTCCTGTAACTATTGCTTCCTTTGTGTACTGCCCACCCATCCCACTGTTGGCTGCTTCAAGGAACTATATGTTTAAAAAAAAACAACCTGTGCAAATAAGAATGAGTAATAAAGTGGTTGTCTTCCCCAATATAATGATTTGGTGGAAGTGAGACAACATTATTTTTTAAAACACTTTTTCCTTTTGTTGAATGCAAAGCTCTTAAAATTGAGCATCATCTTGCAGCTGTATCCACTCTTAAGATGGTACAGTAACCTTTGTGTGAGTAAGTTGCAGTGGGGCCAGTGTGATGAACGTCTGTGGATTCTGAACAGAATTCTTTTTGGTATAGTGTTCTGGCCTGCTCTAATAAGTGTCATATTGTAAGGGATTTTGAGGATATGTGCTGTTTTTCCCAATCTAAGAATGGGCTAGATGCTGAAAAATATAAATAAGAAAAAAAAAAAAAGAGAAGAAAAATAAATGAGAAAAAAAGGTGGCTTAGTTGACCATTTCTCCCCATTTCCATTGTGTCTGTTGTGGAAGTCAAAAGTGTCATAGTGGATGGAGCTGTGGGTAACTGTGGCTTAATGCTAGGCTACTACTTAATGCTAGTGACATTTCTTCTCTCTTGCAGTTCAGGGTATTAATTTTCCTTGGCTTTGAAATAAGTCATAAGGGATGTTTGTTTTTAAAAGTATATATGCCACAATTAGTTTTTAATTGAAGAATTCCTGTAACATTTCTGAATTAAATCTCTCTATTAACCATGTCTTTAGTAACTCATACATTAATCAGATTGCTTGTTTCTGTTTTAATGTTTCTCCTTAACTCTGTCGTTTTTCATTTGCAGTGAGACATGTAATGTTGCTGGCTGTAAACTTAAATTCTTTAAAAAAAAAATCTACACACAAAACCTGGATGCCGTAGGTCAGAGGTTCTGCTCTTATGTTAAACATACTTGGAAATCTCATAATTGATTTATTTTATAATTGATATTTGACTTTGTACACTGGGGTATAATAGTATAAATCAAATCCAGATGATTTTAAAACCTTTTTTTTAAAATCCCTCCTGGAATTGTAATATAATGTAATCTCTTTTACAATCCTAGGTGTGATCCTATGCTGAGGCTGTTAATTCTGTTCCGCTAGAAGAGCTCAAATCCTGCATCTCTCACAGTCTATGCATCAGTCCTTCAAATAGCTTTTTTCTGTAGAATTTACACCATAGTTTTTAGGCAGACTGTAATCCACTGGAAGTGGAGCAGTCCTCTCCTTGTAGGATGTTTCTGACATTCCCCTGAAGCATTAAATCTTAATTATTTTTTCATTCAAATGATTTTTTCATTCACTGATGACTAATTTAGTTATTTTGTCATATTCCCTTTGAAAAATACAATTTAAGTCTTCCATTTACATTATAATTCTGTAGATAATAATCTTGTATCCCCTAAAAGTTCTTAATGTGTAAAACCCCTTCAGTGATTTTTCAGCCCTACTACTAATTACGTTTTATTTTGCTGAATCCCAGTTCAATGTGAAGGCCAGAAAATGACTGTAATGGTGCAAAGTAATCTGCAGTCAAAATAGTATTTGTAGTTTTATATGGACTGTCAGTCATTAAGGCCTTTACTTCTGGCAGCCATGGAAATAATTTAACTGCTGTTGTTGCAAAAAAAGAGGATTTATGATTTATTGGGAATCCTACAAAAGACCTAGAATAAAAACCATTAAATTATATCTGGGGTTTTTTTAAAAGCTAAAAGATGTTTGTCTGTGATGAATTTCTAGTATAGATCTTTATTACTTGCGAGTTGCAATTAGCGAGTATTTGTAAATAATTTCTGCCTTTGGATGAGAAGCTTGGCCATTTCTGTAGGTAAATCCTTAATAGGCCTGGGCTACTTAACTACACTTTTGATAAGCTTTCAAAACCTTACTGTGGTGGTTAACTACAGTAACCTAACTTTATCTTCCCATTGAAGTCTTACTTTCTTAAATGTTTTTTTTTTTTTTTTTTATAAAGGCCTGGTTTGAATTTTTTTTTTGAGATTTTTGTTTTCTGCCTTAAATTTAATTCATTTGGGAATCTAGTTTTAATTGGTTTTGCCAGAGGATAGGAAAACTACATGGCATCCTAAGGTGATACAATCAGTTGCTGTGTAATTGGAGCTTCTTCCTTTATGCCAAATTTGACTTTGATCAAACAATTTTAATATTCTAACTTAGAAGAAAATGAATCTGCTAAAATATAGGTTGGGTTTGGGATTTTTTGTATTTGTTTGGTTTTGGTTTGTTAGTTTTTTTTTTCTTTCGTGGAACTGCAATGTCTGTTCTCAGCTGTACTTGAAGAGACAGATGCATGGATGCTCACCTGTTAATCACAACTGCAGCATTTTTATCTGTGCTAATTATTTTTATTAAATAAGAGTCACCTTAAGGTAGTGCGAATAAAACAATCAGTTATACACCCTTTTTTGAACAGATTTAATCTCTGCTGCAATATCTGGTGGTGTAGTGCTGTTTCATCTGCTGCTGAAGCTGTGATGAGTAATAGAAGCATCAGGTACCTGTGTTAGTGACAGCTCCCAGTGGCACAGGCTGTGTGTATTAGTGTGCCTTTTGCTTTTACCTGCTCCAGAAAAATCTCTTAAGATTGAACTCTGCACCTTCCTGGGCCATATGCTGGAAAGCAGGGGCAGTTCAGCTCTCAAGAGAGCCCTACTCCACGTGTGCCTTGTCCATCCTTCAGCTGAGGCTGGATTCAGCCTTTGGTGATCCACGTCCTCGTACCTCCTGCAGCTCTGGCTCCTGGCCGTGGGTGGTTCTTGCCCCAGTGCCCCAGCCAGTGGCCAAAAGGAGCTGGAGTTTCCACAGGGAATGCTGGTGCTGTGGGGGCTGGGAGGCAGCTCTGGAGCATTCATGGTCCCCAGGCCTGGCTGAGCCGTGCCCCTGTGGCTGTGTGAAGTGTCTTGCATTCTCCATGGAACAGGTGGCACCTAAACTTTGTTTGAGGAGTTGGAGAAGAAGACTGAAAACTAACTTGACTTACCTGTTTCAAGTGGGGTAACTTTCAAGCCAGCTTTATGCATAATCAAATTTTTAAAAATATTTTTTCTGTTTCTATGAAAATAGTACAATCATAGCTTCATTCTGTATTGCCTAAAGCTTTGACCCATTTCTTGAACTGAAGGTTTTCTGGGTGTGCTTTTGGATATTTTTTCAATTATTTTTTAAGCTTAATTTACTGAGTGTGGAAAGTGGATCAGTAAAAATCTTTGATTGAAAGTGATTAATTTGCTGATTTTGCTTTTCCTAATCGCTTGGGTTTGGTTTGTGAATTGCAGTTATACACTGGGTTAGATTTAAATGTTAATTAATGTAATGCTGATTTTGATAACTGGCTTCAAACACGAAGTACCTTCCAGTACTGTGGAATATAGGGGTAATATTAATGTTTCTTTACAGATAGACATTTTCCAATTTATGGATATTTGAGATGGGGTTAGAGTGGTGTAGGAAAGATAAGTTGCTTAGTTCCTAACTTGAACTTTTTATTTTTAAGGACTTATGATTTCACCAAAGCCAGACACTGCATTGGAATTTTACTTTAACAAGAGTGACAGCCAGTCGTATTCAGAATATGTTGCTACACTTCAAAACTTCCTTGAATGTAAGTAAGTTACTTACAATTGCCCAAGTAATTTAGGAGTCTTAATCTTGAGTACATTATTTTATTTATTGCTTGTAGTTACTGATTGCTAATGGAGACTAATTCAAGTTCAGGGTTACTGCAGATATGTGTTATAAAAGTCTATATGTTACAGAAAAAGGTAAGTATAATGCCTGTAAAGCATGAGGAATAGTGCAGTACAAAATGGAGAGTTTTGGGTGATGTGGTTATTTAAATGCTGTAAGATGTAGCAATTTGCATATGCCAAAAGAATTAAATGTAAAATAACATAGGTTTTGTATTTGGAGACAATGTTTATCAAGACTTATCTTAGTCTTAATCTAAATGATTTGGTGACTGAGAATACTTCAGTCAGGAGAACTTGAGTGTCTCTTTGAAAAATTAGGCACACAAAGATTAAATTAATTGCATTTTATTGATTTTTCACTCTGATACACAGTATTTACAGCCAGAAATATTAAAACACTGAATTTAGAACATGGACAAAAGGTAACAGGACAAGTCTGAAGGATGGCAAAATCACTAGTTTGTCATATTTTATGTATGTGCCTGTATGTACACTTATTCTAATAATATGGAAATCAATTGAAAATATTAATGTTTAACCCCTCAAAATTTGTAAGTCAGAATGAAGAAGGTGCTGCGAAATCTCACCTGTGTGCATGAGTTGCTTTGTTACAGCAATACTTGAATCTCTCCATATTCATAGTTTTGGTGCCTACTAAAAGCTTCTATGAGTAGGCTTTACTTTCAGAGCTCTGCCAAGGGTTCCTGAGAGGAATGCTGCATTTCATGACTACCTGCCTCTCCTGCAGGAGAGGGTCTTACATCGAGGATGAACTTCCCTTTCTCCATTTTACCTTTTTAGCCGGGGGCTGGGGTGTAAGGGAGGGGAAGAAACTACAAAGTATCTTAAATGGGAATAGTTTAGCATTTGTGACAGTGTGATTTGTGCACATCAGAAACACAAGAAAGTGAGAAACAACTTGGGATGTTAGTGTAAGATAAATTATACTACCTGATGTAAATGTAAAGGCAATTTAATATTAGTTATTGAAATACTTTTAAGTTTTCCTGTGTATTTATTTGTAAAAGAAACATATGCAAAGGGAAAACTGGTTGAGTTCCCAGGTAAAAACTCGATTGTTTATATTTTAATACATTATTAGCTTAGAATATATAGTTAGTTTATGTGCAGGAATTAATGAAGTTGTGATTATTGTTCCAATTTAAAAAGCAGGAAAGTATTAATTCTTCTGTAATACTCTATTTTTTCATTCAAGTACACTACTACTTCTCTATAGGCTTTGAAAAAGTGTTTGTTAAGATGGATGTAAGAGACATAGTGCTCTGAAAATACTTCTTTGAGAAAACTACTAGGGAAATAACACTATAATTATTTATGTAGGCATATGCAGGTTTTGGCTACTTATATGCTTTATATACCATGGATTTACAAGCTGTTTCTGTTTCATAGCTTATAATGATTCAAAGCAGTCCCAAAACATAGACTGTACACGGGGAAAGATCTTTGATCAGAATGATGCTGCTGTTAAAAAGGCTTGTCGATTTAACCTCTCTGAGCTTGGACAATGCTCTGGGAAGGAAGATACAAATTTTGGCTATTCTAGAGGAACTCCCTGTGTGCTTGTGAAAATGAACAGAGTAAGTGCCTACTTGTTTTTAAATTCTTAGTACAAGTGCTCCAAACTACTGCTGTATGAAGAAATGACTGTGGAAAGGACTGAAATATATGTTCAATTTGTTTCTCAAGATACCTGCATTTCTAGAACAGTGTAATTTACTGAAACATTGCGCAGTTTCAGAGAGTAATATGAAGTGACCTTTTTTGAGCATTCTAATACTTACAGGTATTGGCTTTGACTACTTGCATCAAAATATCTGAATCCTGTTTTGAGAAGTGCATTGTTCTTTGCTTTTACTTACTGTTCTGTAAAACAGATTCTAGACCACTCTGCAAAGTGTGTTTTACTTCATGTCTGTGTTCCAGAACTCTTAACTAGAATGTAATGCATTGTGTAACTCAACTATGAAAGGTGATGAAAACTCTACTTGACTTCTATTTGACTTCTCAATGATATGTGTTACTTGAATTGCTAAGTGGTTTGAGCCATTAAAGTTACATGCTAAATGTAAAATAAGAAAGCAGTACTTTCTGTGACTACTGTAACTATTTTGAGTTGACCTGAGTAAACTATTTAACTTAACAATACTTTAAATCGCAGTTCTAGTTTAAAATTATGTTTAGATAAAAATGACACTGAATAGATTTATTCCCTGTATGAACTCATATTTAGTGAGGGAAAAGTTCAGATTCAGCCTATAAAACTGGAAAGGGGAAAAGGGTCTGTAAATATTTTAATTTTGTCTCTTTTAGGTAATTGGATTAAAACCTGAAGGAGAGCCACATATACAGTGTACCCCTAAGGTCAGTTCAGGATGTAAGAAATAAATGTGTTTTTTATTTTCCTTGTGATTAGGATGAATAATGAAGTAGTTTATTTCACTCTCTTCCCTTCTTCTTAGAGACTTCATATTTTTGTTTGTGTTTTTCATCTTACTGTATGTCTAATTTAGTTTTAGTGTCTTTTAATTTCTTCTGTGTACTTACAGAAGTTTTTTGGTTGTTCTTTCATCTTCAGGTGTGTTTGAGCTACCTGACTTGGTTTAGAGCTGAGGAAAATGCATACATGTGTATTTGTGGTCTTGTTTGTTTATTTATTGTGAGTTATATTTTGTTTTCCCATTTCATAACCTATATTTTTATTTTTTCTCCATGCTGCAAGTGCACCTTAGACAATTTTATAAATGATGGGTAAGAAAACTGCGTGTGGAAACTAATGTTACCGCTCAAATAAAAGTTGCCTTCAAATCGAGTATAAACTACTTATAATAACAGCTAATCTTTGCATATTTGTTATGTACCAATGGATTTACACAGAATGTTTTATTGCCATTATAATAATTACTTTGACTTATGGGTGTTTTTCCTAGACTGCTTGGGGAGCAGTGAAACCGTTGGTAAGTTTGTGGCTTGAGCAAGGGGCAGAGTCCTGGCTTTTAGCTTCTGGTCACTGATAAAAGTGTAGGCTGGGAAACATCAGCAGTTAATGAGACAAACACTTCTAAGGGTTTCTGCCTTCATCCTAGATACCTGTGGTAGGCATAGATTTTAATACTTGATTTTTGTGGAGTCTTTGAAAGTCTTGATCTCTCCATGACAGTCCATTGCAAGCAAAGGTGATTCCTCCACTTACTTGAGATTACTTACTTGAGATTACTTACTTGAGATTACTTACTTGAGATTACTTACTTGAGATTACTTACTTGAGATTACTTACTTGAGATTACTTACTTGAGATTACTTACTTGAGATTACTTACTTGAGATTACTTACTTGAGATTACTTACTTGAGATTACTTACTTGAGATTACTTACTTGAGATTACTTACTTGAGATTACTTACTTGAGATTACTTACTTGAATTCTTTGCTTCCATTCACAAAACCCCACATTGTTCTCTTGAATAGAATAAAGCAATTAAGCTCCTTTTACTTCTACTAGTACTCTTTTTTTCTTTGATGTATCTACTTCAATTTTCTTTTTCAATGTGATATCCCAAACTGGGCTGAAGTTTGCCTCTAGCTGAGATACTGTTAATGATAGCATTTCTCCCTTTGTGAACACATTGGAAGCAGGGTGAATTTGTTGTTTGTAATACATTGAGTCTGTATTTTCATTGTTTTACTATTTAAATCCTCCTCCTGGTTATTTCCCAGTCTGTATCTATAGATGTGATTTCTCAAAGTTCACAGCTTTGACTTTCATATGGCTATTTTTGGCCCCTCCTCTGTCATTTTTTGTGATTTTAAAGGGACCAAATTCTCTCAAGTGTTTTGCACTTCTTAGCTTGGTGCCATCAATGAATGAACTTGTGTTTGCATCTCAAGTCCTTATTGAAACACTGAATAGGGTCCAGGGCAATCATCATAATTTCCACCAGAAATGCCTTGTGATGTGTTGAGAACAAGTGATATATAAAATATTGATGGTAAGGCTGTTTTATGATTGTATTTCTTCACCTTTCTTCTATGGATGCTCTATGAGACAGTAGTAAAAACTATACAAAGCAGATGATACTTACCCTCTTAACAGGTTTCACGAGCAAAAGAGTTAAGTTTGATAACAACTTGGTTGATCATGGTGGGGTTTTTTGCTATTTTTTTATGGTAGAAATAAATTGTGTGTTTTCTTGCATCCTTTTTCTATAAGTACAAAGTTCTGCTACCATATCCAGTTAACATTTTTCTGATCTACACAAGTGTGATGGGTTTGAATTTTAAAATTATTAATCTATAGTTCTTTAGTGACTTCCAGGGAAATATTTGTCAGGCTTTGCTACTTTGAATGCATCTTTTTTATCTCTACTAGCCTATTGTAACCCTAGTTCATAATGATTTACTTGCTTAGGAAAGCTTAGAATTCCAATTAGAATTCATCCTATAGCTTAGGAAAGCTTAGAATTTACTTGCTTAAGAAAGCTTAGAATACCAGTTAGAAGTCATCCTGTAGATTTACTGTTTACTGATTTTTATTTTGCTTTCATCTGTTTTTAAGTATTTCTTACAGTTAAGAGTCACAGAGTGGATAAGGTTGGAAGGGACCACGGTGGTCATCTGGTCCCACCTCCCTGCTCAGGCAGGGTCATCCTAGAGCCCATGGCACAAGGTTGTGTCCAGACAGTTCTGGAATATCTCCAGTGAGAGAGACTCCACGCACTCTCTGGGCAATCTGTTCCAGTGCCCAATCACTGCACAGAAAAAAGGTTCTTCCTCATGTCCAGATGGAACTTCTGTGCATCAATCCTACATATACTGAGAGCAATTTGGAGGTGTGTGTGCCTGGACTTAACACCATCTGACTTTTAAATGGTATTTTTGCTTTTACAAGTCTCTCAAACACAAAATTAAGTTAGTAGCTTCTGTCTGCACATCCTGCCAGTCTTGGCCACCTGAAGCATCATTTAAGTTTTTCAGTGTGGAATTTATGTTCTTCAGGCATTCTCCTGTAAGGTGATTCTTCTTTCTTCTCCCTGCACTTTTTCTGTGTTTATTTTTTTTAATGGAAAAATTTTAGATGAGTGATTTCAGAGTCAGAACACTTACACCTGGAGATGCTTCCCCCTCTGCCCTGATGTAGTTGAAGCTGTCATCACTGTAATTTCTGTAGGTCAGGGAAGTGAGTGTTTGCAGTGTCAGACACTCATTACAACTGGTTCTTTCTCCTGCACCCTGGAGGAGCTAATCTGCTGTAGTCTTGAGAATCTCCACAAAGAGAAACAAACCAACAAAAGATTCTGTCTCCAAGAAGTTTGAAGATCAGCATTTTAGGTCTTTAGTTTGGGGCCAGAGTTGTGCAGTTTCATACGTGCTAGAACATCTTGCAGCAGTATTCCTTTCAAGTTAAAACAACCTTTACTGAAAATTGGTAGATTTGATTTTTTTTTTTAATTTTCAACTAGAGAAAAGAAAAAAAAGCCGTAATTCCAAAACATATCTTTTTCTACTGTTTAATGACCATCTTGGCTTTGTGTTAGGTATCACTTTCCAGTTGACAAGAATGAAGAATGGCTGTATGAATGACACTATGTGCCTTGCTTTTGTCATCATACTCAGGATCTGAGTTAACTTGCTTTTTGTGACAGAAGTCTCTGTTGTTTAACAGTTTCTACTAATGGACACTGCTCTTTATCTTCTCCATTTCTTCTCAAGGGCCTGTAGAGCATTCCTGCCCAAATTCTTTCCTAGGGTCTTTGTATATTATTTCAACATATGGTAAATTCTTCTTTCTAAACTACAGTTTTAATAAAGACCCAGTTAGTGAGGTGTAAGTCTGTCAGTGCAGTTTTGGTGACATGCCTGCCCAGCTAAGTTGTCTGATTTTTAGATTTGCTGACTGTCAGCAGCTCTTTGTGGAAACTAAATGATAAGCAGAAAAAGTGACACTCACTAATGGACTGATTCTTGATGTTCTTCAGCAAATGCAGGTTGTTTAGGTGTTTTTTGGTTTGCTTTTATTTAATTGTGTAGGGACATTAATTAGGATTGTTTATTCAAGAAAATCTGCAACCCCCCCAGCTGTTGCATTAGATAGGCAGCTGCATGCCTTAGAACCTCCCTGCTATTGCACTGATAGCCTAATGCATATATTTAGTGTATAGTGATGACTGCATGCATGCCTTGTATTAAGCTGCTCCAGAAAGCACTACTCCTATTTACCTTGCCTATGTTATTCCATATGCTGATTATTTAACCATTATTTCAGCAACATATTTGAGAGGGGAGCATTTTCAGCTGCATGAGCTTTAAATAAAATAAAGAATAATGCTGAAAATCGACATATTTCCGCTTAATAGTTATATTTGCAAGCTCAAGGTCCAGAATACTTAATAAACATATATTGAATAATTCCAATAATTTAGACTGCAAAGGAATGAGAATGTGGCCATATCCTAAAAAAAATTGTATGTTCTTTTGAGGAGGTGAAAAGAAGGTAGCCTTGAGCTGTGGCTTGTTCTTAAATATGTTTTGATCTTACTGCAATTGTCTCCTGAACTTTGTAGGGTATCTGTTTAAAATTACAGCTGTTGAATATGGTAATAGAGAAAAAACAATGAAACTTGCTAATACACTTTGAACTTGTGAATTACATGGAATAAGCATTGAATGTTCTGAACTTACATTTAACATTTTGGGGGGTTGTTTTAATGACATTTCCCTTGGTTATGGTAATACATTTAATTTATTACAGAAAGTCACATTAGATGTGGACATTTCCTAGTGGTTTGAACTTCCAGTAGTTTGATATTCTGCCAGGATATACAGTCTTGAAGAATATTGTATATAGGGAGAGGTGTTTATATATTGCTATACGGATAGCCTGTGTGTGGACAGCTCAGTCATATATACATATTTTGTATATTTTATGTATTGAGTGACTCCTAATTCAGAAATAGGCTGCAGCTTTATAGGTAGCTGCTACTTATTTCAGGATTTGGGGTTGCAGGGGCCAGTTGAGTGATATGGCCTGCATATATCTATATATATTGCTCCTCTAAGGTGGTGATGACACACCTCCAGCAACATCACCATTTTAAACTTGAGTTTCTTCTTAGGTGGCCTGTATTTGAAGGATGGAGGGCACCTGATGTTAGGAGTAACACTATTGCAGAGAAGTGTCTGTGGTTCTCTGTGAAGGCTTGTATCATTGCAAGCTTGAGAGACTTAAAAACCTGGCTTTAAACAGCACATGGTTCACCAAAATGCACAGGCTTGCTTGGGGATACTTGGGATTTTAGTTATATATGGAGGGGTTTGGGTTGTTGAATTACTTATTACAATGAATATACTCTTCCCCCTTCCTCATTTCTTTGACTCATAAGTATGAAGGCAAGCTGTCTTTGACTTGATTGCTAATTTACGTGATACTGGTAATCCTTACTGCAGCAGATGTGTGCAGCATGTGACTGCCAAAAGAAATCTGTTCTGAATTATTCTATGAGTTTGTAGGTCAGTTGCCCTTTTTTACGTATCTTGCACTTTATCACTGGGTTATAATTTTAGTTTTGTGTTCATTTTTATGCAAGCAAATGCTAACTTCTACTTTTGTTGCTGTCTCCAATTATAGGAAGAAGGCATGGTTCAGATAAATTATTTTCCTCCTAATGGCGCGATGGACTTGATGTACTTCCCATACTATGGGAAAAGCTTGCATGTAAGTATCCCTTAATGATGGTCTTCACTTTGTCAGTGTTTTGTTTCTGTGTGTATTTACAGTTGCTAGTAGCAGATTAATTCTGAAGTTTGAACTTTGTAATGATGTACTGCTAAGGAATATTGCACATGCAGACATTTCACAGCTCTCTAGACTGGAAACGTGCTTTGGCAGACATGAACAAACTGGGCATTGTCCTAATGAAGGAGTGGCTGTATACCAGCAGTCTTGAGAGTGGCTGCTCTTTTTTCCTCACTGAAATCTTTTGGAGTCTTTTTGAATGCAGGGAAAGGCAGGAAAAGTAAACTGGGTCTTTATATTACAATACACTTTCCAATAGCTCCTTGGTGTTTCTGTATAGGATATTAAGTTTGTAAGTCCTTATGGTGTTGATTATATTTCTTTGTGGCTTGCATGTCATGTTTTCTGTTTGGCCCGTTTTATGAAGAAGGACTTCAAGGCAGCAGATAGGTTTAGGGTTTTTTTAAATTATTGTTGTAAAAACCCCAAACTCACTACTTTATGAACACAGAATACATAGAATTAAACTCCAGTTTCTTTTGAAACTTGAATTTAATTAATTTTTATATTTTCTTGCATCAGTTTGTGATCACTGTATGCAGAAAATCTGTACCTTCTGTAAAATATAAAATTATATTGCCTCATACTGACAAGGTTATTTAGTCTAACAAACACTGTTCACCACTGAAGATAAAGGTACTTTTTAAACCATAAATCTATTAGATCCATAGTGTACCATGGTGGGTGGTTGTAATTTCACCAAAGTGATTTTTGTATTAAATTACTCCTTTGACAGTTATTTTTCCAGTGTAGCCTATACTTGCAGCAGTTTCATAACCTTTTTTATCTTCCCATGGCTTTTACTAATGAGGAAGGAGTTTCTTTTCCTTCAACATTTGCTTTCAGGTTACTAAGAGGTAGATCTGTATTTTCCATTTTGTTGCCATCTTGTGAATTGGTACCCCATCTATTCACTTAGATATGCAAACTAGAGGGGAGATTGTCTGTGCTTCCAACAGCTGGAGTCAGTACAGACTCTATCCTATTCTTGGAATGAAAGAATGGGGAAGGAGAGCACTGCTTCCCTAAGAAATGCAAAATACAGCATCTGTGAACCTTGACATGTCAAGATCCAGTCTGTACCAAGGACAGGATAAACAACTTTACTAACAAAATTCCCATCTTGGTGCAATACTGATGGAAAATGAAAGATTATGAAAATACAGTAATGAAGACAGGCAAAACACAGGGCTATTCCTTGCTTGAATTAGGTGATTAAGAACAATCTTTTTTTAATTCTTTTTTTTCCCCACCCAGTTTGTGGTTCATTGTCCTTTTGTGTTCACTTTGTCCTGTGGAACAGAGGCTGTGGTGTAGGGATTCTTGCTTATGTGAAGGCCTAATTATTGTAACATTAGCATACTGAGAAAAACAAGAGGCAGTAAGAAGAGTTGTGAGAAGTTTTTGATTAGGTCTCAAGGGTCTGGATTGATTTCTTGGCTGTGCAACGGATTTTTAATATCAGTGTGGAACTGTTAAATTACTTTATTCTGTAAAGGAGTTAAGATTTGAATAAACTTGCTTCTCTTGTTCAGGTAGGAGCCAGAAAAGTACTAATATCTACAATTTTGTGGTCTGGGATGGTTATTTGTCTTTTGCTGCTTGGTACAATGAGCCCAACTCTCTGACCTTGGAGAATGTTCCCTTTTTTAGATGATCTGACATAGTTAATGGGGATGCTGCCTCTCTTCCCTCCTCCTCCCAATTTTATACTGAGTAAAAGTCTATTCTGGTATCATCTCTTTCCAAAAACATCATAGAAATTTGCGTACCCCTTTGGAAAAACCTTGATGGTGAGACGACTTCTCTCCCTGAGGAAACATGGGAATTTTAGTTATGATTTTAGAAAACTCGAGGTGTGGTATCACCAGTACAACTGGAAAGTTTTTGAGGGAGCCTTGCCTAGCTGCATTTCCTCCCTCCCAGTCTGAAGTTTATTGGGAGCACAGGAAAATTTCTGATCTAATAAAACCACTATCCAATGAAAGCAGTTGCTTCAATCTATTTCTTACTAGTGCTTCACATTAAAGATTTTAGCACATCTACTTCCATGACATCATTCTTTGGAAATGAGACTTTCGAGTCTTATGTAGTGTGTTCTTTGCTGGAGAAGATAGCCTAAAAACAACAGAAATGTATTTAAGTGTCTTCTAAGTTAATGAGGTGGGAAAAAAATCTTAACACAAAATTTTGTTCAATTAAAATTTAAGGTTTATACTTACATAATACTGTAGTGTTGTATTTAGTCCACCGATGTACATGAAAATACCTGGAAAATAATTTTGCTTAATCAGCAGTCAACAGTACTGACCTAAAAATATTAATAAATTATGGAAATACTTAATGAATGTTGCATAAAATGCTGCCTTAACAGTGTATAATAAGTTCCTATTTAATTCATAAGCACTTTACAAGAGAATGAAAGTTGTCCTTATTGAATCGGATGTGAGGTACAATATTGGGTTGACAAAAAAAAAGAATTGATTCTGCTCTCATTCTTAAATTTTAATTTTTCTTATAGTCACCAATTCTAATTTCTCCACCAAATGTGACTGATCAGGAAGGATACTGTCAGGATGTTCAAGGAAAGGTTTCTATGTAAAGCTGTTAAACACATAACACCTTTCAGAATGGTTTGTTGCTGAACAAGTAAATGGGATAGGGAACAAGGGAAGCTGGTTTATTAGTATTTGTTGAGTCATGCTTTTGGGAAAAAAAACCCCACTGTAAACCCTGCTAAAAAAGTTAGATTCTGTAGCAGATTACACCCACCCTGCCAAACCAAACCCAAAACAAGCAGAAGGACAATAGAACAGGTTGGAAGACACTCATTTCTGAGGTTGTTTCATTGAAGGTTTCTAGAAAAATTTGACCTAATGTAATAGAAAGGGGTAAAGTCATATGCCTCTTGAAGATACTGTCTGTGACTCAAATTATGTTGACTATATTAAAGAAATGGTATGAAGAATGTATTTCTTACCTGGGGAAAAAAAAGTGTCTTGCATGAGTCAGATTGGGCTTTGAAAAGTTGGGTTCTTAATGAGCTTTTTTCTTAACTGTTCTGATAGATTACATGTTAATTTAATGCTAACTTACTCTGGTCTCTCAAATATTTTCCCCATCTTTCTGTTTACTAGGCTCACTATTTACAGCCTCTAGTGGCTGTTCAACTAGTAATTACCGCCAACAGTACCAAAGAAGAAATAGCAATTGAGTGTAAGATCCTGGGCTCACCTAATTTAAAAAATCAAGATGACCGTGACAAGTTTCTGGGACGAATTGCCTTCAAAGTTCAGATGTTTGAATAGCTGGAGTAAATACTCTCCACAAAGTAAATGTTGTGTTGTCTGTTTTGTATCAGCTGGACATGCCATTCTAGGATATGAGACCACCTTGAAGAATGTTAAGGTGGTTTATGGCGTTCAGGGTAGCATAATAATATGCTTCCAAATTGTATGTTTAAATTCCCTTAAAATAAATGCCTATCCTGCTTTTTGCCTGCCCCGTTGGAACAGTGTACAGACTATAGTTATGTCATAGGGACCTGTAAATAGCTGTTTTCAAACACATAATAATGGTGACCTTTGTCCTGTTCTAAAATGTGGTTTTATCCTCCAAGTGAGTGTCTCAAGCTTAATGTGCTGTGCTCTGTAAATATTGTATTGATTTAACACTGGTTTAACTGTCATATCTCAATGCTGACACAGTTAGAGGGATAAATAATAAATGGTACCTGATTGACCTAGTGATTTCTTTGTAAGAGTAAACACCTCCAACATAAATTGTGTGTATGGGAGTGGGTGGGTCAGTGGATGGATGGCTGTGTGGAGATGCCTTAAATTGTAGACTGGGTGGCATGGGAGAAGTGAAGTGGATTTTAAGAGTTGGTATGGATATCTGGAAGTAAGTGCTCAACTAGTACTTTCTTGTGCTTGTCACTGTGCAAGTATTGTGTACATGTAATACTTGGTATAGAGTTTGGTGTTCTAGCTGAAGAATTGAACCTTTCTTTGTGTTGTTAATTGCTTGTAATATGTGGAGCACAAATAAAATCTATACAATATTTTAAAACTTTTTAGTTCAGAAATATCAATAGAAAACAATTTAAATAGTTTAGGATCCTGGTAAAAGTTGTACAACAGAGCTGCTTGAAAGAAGTGGCCTCACTATTGTGGGAATAGGCTTTGATTTTCCAATTTAAAAATTTCCAGAAGAACCTCTGTTTAAGAAAAAAAAAAAAGAAAAAGGATTGTCTTGATTAAACATTCCTGTTTAATTTATATATCTGTTTTGTTGCATCTTTTTAACATCTCACATCTTCGTCTGCTCTTTCATGTTGGACTTTCTATGTATTTCATTATCATCTATTTAGAAAATTGGTGTCATCAACTGCTTTATAGAAATACCCTGTTGACTTGGAGTTAATTATTTTCAGTGTAACTTAAAAGAGCAGTTGCTAAAATGACTACAACCAGACTGGTTTACTTGTGACTGCTGCTCAGTTTGAACCAGGCTTGAGCCATGCTCTTGGGCTATGACTTGGGCAGTTGATCTGACATGCAATTTATATTACTCTTCCCCAAGTTTTTGTTTTGTTCTGTCTTGGGGGGGGGGGGGGTGGTTTGAGCACATGGTTCACATTCTGATGTCTTCTCAATATTAAAGACCACAGCAAATCTGCATTTGTGTAAATACCTGTATGTTGTGCTAGTTAGGCCCGAATTTGTTACTTAACTTTTATACCTAATTATTACAGTGGTTTTTAATATTTTATTTAAACAAATTAAATGAAGGATTTCTAAAATGCAAGATCCAGTCTTAATGCCCTGCTTTAAGTTTGGGGCCAGTCTAAGCCACATTAGTGAAAAACAGCTGTGCAAGCCTACACTGATGCACAGTTGGAGAAAGCTGCTCTTAATGGGACTTGAACAGTGTCTTAAACCTCATTAAAAATAGATTTATATTGATCTCATACCATTCAGCATGCTTTTTGTTGTCTACAAAAGAAAGTTGTTGTTCTTACATTATGCAATGAATATTTTTGTAATAATGGCATGCATTAATACTGAATGAGATGTTCTTTCAAAATACTCCATGACTAATGTTTTAAATGATGCACTTTTAGAGCTGGGATACCTGGCTTCTTGAAGATATGACTAATTGCTTCTCTGTATTAATACTGCCTGAAAGTATTTTAATAGTTGTGAGGGACCTTAAGTGTAGATGTTGCATCTGACAATGAAAAGGATTAGCTTCATGTAAAAACTTCTCACATTTGTGTTCACTTAGGAATGGTAAGAAGTTCTGGAGAAACACTCAGTTTTCAAATGAGCTTGTTTTTTGCAACAATTTATCTTTTGACTTATCTTGTCTGTAGACAGAGCATGAAATGGCAACTTTTCACCAGCACTTTTCAGACAGGTAAAACTCAATAAACTCCTCTTCTCCCTAGATTCTGTGCAAGTGTTGGTTTGTTTTTTTTTTTTTAATTTAAACATGTAAGGCTTGTCAGTTGGGGGGAGGGGAGGAGGAGAAAGGACAAAAAACCTAGTACTTTTGAAAGGGTTCAGCTATGAAAATAAGCATGTAAAATGTATGTGGGTAGAAACTATAGTGTTAAGCTATTTAATCAAATTGAACTATTTCTCATTTTTATTTCTATATCTTGAGTAGGTAAATGATACAGCAGTTATCTGTGTGCAGACTATTAGGATAGGATAAAATTACTGTTTTCCTTCATATGAACTTCAGAGTAAAGGTTCCTCAGCCTTCATTTTCAATTATGAATAAAGATTTAAATTTACTACCATGTTACCAGAAACCTGAAATGCTTAACTTTTATACTGGTAAATTCTTACTAGGTAACTTTTAGTGCCCTCAAATCTGGAACAAGGACTTTTCATTTCAAACTTGTGCAATTGCCAGTGTGTGTCCACATCAGCTGAGGTACCTTCTCCTTGCCATGCCCCACTCCCCTGCCACCACTCACGTGAACACACACATAGGGTGACGGGGAAGCTGAAGCTTGTCAAGAGACAAAATGAGCTGTAAGACTTTATTTACTTCCATCATGCAGTAGATAAGATGGTCCCTTGAGGACAGATGACATGTAGCGCTGACTTGCAATTACTTCCAGCTGGGGATGATGCTGCTTCTAGAACACTGGTAAAGAAAACTCTTTCCTTTTGTACTGAAATGTCTGCTGTAGTAGTTGCCCAGCAGTAGAGAGAAAATTCTTCATGCAAATGAAGAGTAGAAGGAAGAGTTGTAGACTAAAGGAGTTGTGAATCAGTATGGGAACAAAAACAAAAGTGGGGAGGGGGGTATTGGTTTTTTGTATGTTTAATCCCCTGCACCCTGCTTCTTTCTCAGTAGGAGATTTGGAAAGGAAAAATATATTTCTCTTCACCAAGCCCCATTGAATGATTTCCTACAATTTTTTAAATACAGCATTCTCAGGAACGAACCTGGATTTACCCTATTTAAGGATTTTTTTTCTACCTCTCTGTGAAGCTTACTCATCATAACTTTTGGAGAGATTTGAGTTAAATTGAGCTTGAAGCTGAACAAGAACTTTGTATCAGAGGGTACACTTTGGTCTTCTTAAAAGACCAAAAAATGAGATGAGTCTCCTGTGATGGAGAAAGTTATATAATTTAAGGTTTACTGGAAAAATCCCCGATGCTAAGAGTATGTGGGCAGCTCTGAGTATGGATTTCAAAACCTCAGAATACTCAAAGATTTAATCTTAAAGATTTTTGCAATTATTCAGAGCTTTGATGTCCCTGCTAGTGGAAGTGCTAATCATCATCTTGCTAGTTGGACATTTTGTTAATACACCTCAGCATTCACACTAAGTCTACTATCAAATTACTGAAGCCTTTTAATGAATTTATGTTTACAGTTTGTGTTAGTATACCTGGAAACTAGTACTTTTTTTCTTAGAGGAGAATCATTCTGTTAATGTCATCTACATGAAAAATCTTTCATTTAGACAGATTTTTTTTTTTTTTGCATTGTATTAATAGAATATGCAGAGCATAAATGTGTTTAGAAACTACTGTTCAGTTTTGTAGGTCAGATCCAGCTCTGTACCTGTTGAGAATAGAAAAAGCTTCACCTGAAATGGGCAGAACTCTGGTCTACCTTTGCTCCAGGCTGTTACTAACATGGAAATGGCCTGAGGTGATCATGTGTTCTACCCATGTACACTGGGGAAATATAATTATTTCATTTAGTTCAGCCTGTCCTCTGCATCAGTACTGAGTTGTTTTTCTGGTTTGGTATTTATTTCTTTTCTTTTAGGTAATAACACATGGGGTTTCCTTCCACTTTCCTTTTGAAGAACATTGCTTACTGTATTGGAAGCTTTACTTGTGTTAGCTGTGGTGATGGGATAAATCACTGAAGTAACTTTTAGCCTCGGCTGTTTGGCATCACGAATCTTTGTCCTGATGCTTGTTTGGTTACAGATGTTGGGCTACACACCAAAAATAGGACTCTTACCTAAAAGTTACCTATGAATAGTCAGTGTTTCTGTAGAAAAAGATTCCATCATAGAGGCCTCATTTTACATTAGTCTTGCAACAGAAGTTGCCCTTCAGTTAAAACATGTAAAACTGCCATTGTCTTGATAGAATAAGCATTTTAATATAGAAAAATCAGAGCCAGTTCCTTTGTAAGATACTGTCTGCAGGTTTTCTTCCTGTCTTAATGGGAGGAAAAAAAGTCAGAGAAAAGCTAAGTCAAAAATTCAGGTTACTGCAGTTTGAAGTCTGTTAATTTGGTGACTGATTCTTAATGTAGAATCATTAGCAGAGCTATCAGAAAATCATTGACACGAGGGTTACTAGAAGCTTGAATGTCACTTGAATGTAGTTTGGATCAAATAGCTCTTATAATTCATGACAAAAAGTAAGACTTCTTTTGTCTCTTTAAATCTCAGGCAAGCAACTAAGGAAGCCACTAAAGGAAATTTCAAAGTTTTGTTCACTAACATGTACTTAAATTTTTTTATGTGGTGCAACTCTGAACAGTAAGTATTGCATGGAACTGTGGAAGCAGTGCCTCATCTTGATTTTTCATTACCTGAAGGGAATTGCTAAGAATTTAATCTGGATTTGGCAACAATTCCTTTTAGAAACTCATGGTTATCAATGTATTTGGAACAAAAATTTCATATTCAATTTTAGAAAGTTTACTTAGCTCTGTATATTGTGTATTAGAGAGGATGATCTTCTTTTGAATTTGCTTTACAGTTGTATGGAATAAAAATATGTCCTTCCAGTACCTTATGTGACTTGTGAGCATATTGATGCCATTTCTATTTTTCTGACACAAGAGAGCCCCTACAGTGATAACTCCTCCAGGGTTTATTGTCCCTAACGAGGTCTCTCTTAAACCCTCTGTGGCTGCAGATTCTAACTTCAGAAACTGCCACTTCACTCCTAATTACAAGTGGGACAGATGCACTAAACACTATAAATATTTTAATGGCTGTTATTTAGAACCAAATTGTCTTAACATTTTAAGTGTTCTTGTGAATGTGAAAAAACATAATGCATTGGGTGAATTTTAGTGTAAGGAATTGGGTTTTTGCTTAACATGTGACTTTTTTTTTGAATGTGATAGGGCTGCTCTGTCTAGGGGCTAATGCCAAATGACCGAGTCAACTATACCAGAACATTTTTGCCTTTCAACTTTCAGGAGAGGTTAGCACATAATTAGCATAGCATCTGTAATTCTGTAGGTTTCTCTCTAAATTTGTGTTGAGAAGTTGCTTGATTTAAACATTACTTAGAAGTGATAGTAAATTTCAGACCAATTGATTTAAATGTTAGTTTAAAACAAATCCACAGATAAGATTACAAATCTTAATGTGCTCTTGAGAAAAGTTGCAGGAATGGCTCAGCCTTCTTTCAAGAGCAGCTCATTATTTTGTCCTCTAAATTGCATAGTAACTTGTTGGGTATAAGGAAGCTTATTTTTTGAAGCTGATAGCATAGAAAGGTTTGCGCTGAGGTTCAATGTGAGGCATTAACCTACAGGTGAAGCCTGAAATACCTCTTATTTTTATGAGTTATCTTAAAGGACACAAAACCAGAACTCGGTGAATAACAATATTACCGAAAACCTCTTTTGTTTGACAGAGAAAGTAATTAACCCCAAAGCAGGAGTATACCAAAATGCTTGGAGTTTTCAATAGTAGTAATAGCCTCACCTAAAGCTGAGGCATTGCAGGAAAATAGTGAAAAGATCTTTGGGGCACTGTAGTAATAAGGTACAAATTAGACTGAAATGGCAGGGCAAGAATGATAACTGTCTATTAAAGTAACCAGGTAAAGCAGCTGTTGGTGAATAATACTGGATGTCATTTGGCCTTAATAGTTCTGTCTGCATGGGAAAAGTCATGATGGTGTGTATGGTGATTGCTTCAACCATGCTTAAAAGATGCCTTAATAACAGAACCTGGGGAGGGAAAAAACCGAAACCAAACCAAGCTTTCCAGCATTATTCTGAAGATCTACACAGCTCTGTAGATCTTGGACTTCAGTGTAGTTTGCAGGGACAAGTGTCTGCTGGCCCACTCAAACAACTGTGGGCAGGCACCTTAATGAGATTACAAATTTGAAATTTCCACACAGTGAAATGTGTCTGGAGTCCTGTTTCTCATGGGGGAGAAGGAAGAGATAGAGGGATAGTAATCCCAATTTCTTCTTGCTACTTCTCCTGTTTAAGGCTTAGTTCTAATTAATGGTAGGAAAGATTCTGTATGCTGTCTTTCCTTTAGCAGTGTTAGGTCACTCTTAGTAGTGTTAGGTTCACACTTGGTAGTGGAAGTAATAAAAGAGTATCAAAGATTCTCTTTGATAAGACCTTTAGTTCTCAGAGACCTTCCATTTATTGCTGGAGTTTGGGAGGATGTGTAGAAGACACCTTTCTTCTGAACACAGACAGGTGGGACAAAAGAAGAGATCTCTATACTGCTAACGAGGTCATGGTTTATCATCAGTCACACACCAAGCTCTCATTTGAGGTGTTCTTCAGGAAACTGCAGCCTAGAAGGGCCAAGAAAGAGCACGCAGGTCAGTGCATATGTAACAGCTTACTGACTTCACCATTTGATCACCTTTTTGAAATAACGTGCAGTCTCCAGCTAAAAATAATACATATGATGATTGAGCTGGATGCTCCTAATGGCTTGACAAATACCTTGAAAATTAAAGTCTGCTTGTCACTTGTATTTTAGTGGATCCATGTGTTTGTCTAAAAACTTGTGCTTCCTGCTGCAGTGTCACACTGTCAAGCAGAAAGCTGCTGCAGTGGATCTTGTGTTTCCAAGTGCCCCAATGTGTTAAAGTAGGTCAGAAATTGCATAAGATGCCATTACTGGAAACTGCTGTAGGCTGACTTGCATATGAAAACTCAGCAGTGCAACTAGCAAATGCACTCTGACAAAGAGAAATGCAGCCATGGCTTAAAACATGACAAGAGAGCTCTCTGAAATCTCCCTAGGATATGAATGGCTGTTGGAATCGTGAGATGTCTTTGCCCATTCAGTTCATGTTCCTGCTATCTGCTGAGCCAGAGCTGCCTGCCTGGCTTGTCAGGGGGCTCACATTGTTCTTGTCTGCAGGGAGATCAGGCACATGGCTTCTTAACTCCTTCTACATCGCAAAAACCATGTTCTATGTTCCCCTGCTTGCCAAGCTCCTTGAGAGCAAACATACACAGTGCACAGTACACTGCCAGTCACGTAAAGGCAAGAATCTGTAGTAGCTCTTCCACTGACTGAGTGGTTGCTGGTGATTAGTAAGGGCCAGTGGGAATGTGGGGTAAGTGCACAAGTCTCTGCAGTTTCTGCTGTTTAACACCAACAAGCCCAGGGAGCACTGAGCAGGCTACAGCGTGTGCATTTTCCCTCTTCCATAGCGCTGTTTCAGAATGCTTCAGCACATTCCTGGATATCCAATTAATGCAGTATTTTACCTTCTTTATAGAGTTACAAAAACGTCAATGGAGAAGGAAAAAAAAATTCTGAAAGTACCTTCATCACTCCTCAAGGTGCCTGCTTGTTCTGCTGTGTGTGCCTCCTATGCCCATGAAACCAGACCCACTTGGTTACGAAGGTCTCTTAGCTCACTCTCTTCCATGCCCTTGTACTTCACTACATTTTCCCTTCAGGTTTTGTATCTTTTAAGAATTTGAACGTTGGAAAAGACAGTCTCCTGTTGGGGTTTTTTTGCTACTGGTACTTTCATACAATCTTTTCTAACATAAATTTAACCAGTTGAATAGAAACAAGAAAACTCCCAGTCGAGGGGATTATATCCATTAATAATCAGAGTGGGGTATATTTGGCTGCAATTATCTTTTAAAATTATTATAATATTTTTAAATTATCTTTTAGTTCAGTGTATTTTTTTAACTGTGAATGGTTCATTAGTCAGAAAATATACTGCTTGGTGATGCATTTTTCCAAAGGTTTGAAATATGGGTACTCCTCCATGAAATGAATGAGTTTTCAGTTATTTCTGAAAAATCTTCAGCAGCCAGGACTGCTTTATTTCCTGGAATTGTTGCATCTCTGGTGGTATATGTGCCCACCTTGCAAATCACCCATTTCCAATAGATAAATAGATGGGTCAATATCAACCATCTCAGGAACACACACACAGCTGTACAGTTACATGGGCTGGAAGGGTCTACAGTTAATGTACAAACCTCAGCATGTCTCTGCCAGTGCAGCAGCTTCTGCTCCTCATTTTGCTGCTCAAGGGCCAACAAACAGTGGTCTGATAAATGCTCTGATATAGTTGACTCAGTCATTTGGCATTGGCCCCTAGACAGAGCAGCCCTATCACATTCAATCTTAATTTAATAGACTTAATATATTGCCTGATGACAGAAAACAGTAGGTAGAAGCTTGGCAGAACATGAAATAAAGGTTTGTAAGCCTAGATAGAATGTTTAGAACTTGGCTTTAGTCATGCTAATGAGATGATGAGAAAATATCAAAGGTTAGAAGGTTTGAAAGTAATAACAATAAAAACCTGGGCTTTCCCCTGGCTTACATCAGCCTGGGCAACCTGACTGCAAATAGCCAGCAGCTGTGTTAACCTACATCTCACACGAAGTTATCAGCAACAGTCACAGCAGCTTTTCCTACAATTTGGTTAATTTAGTATTAGTAATACTTGATGACTTTGTTATGGTAATGTGGAAGTGTTACCTTAGTGTTAAGATGCTCTGCTGACTCCAAACTCGTCAGAAATCAGGGATGTTTATAACAAGGCGGATTTAGCAGCTGTGTGTCCCCAGGTTCTCGGTGCGCCAGACCCCGCGGAGCTCGGAGCCACTCTCGGACCTGCGGCCGTTACCGCTGAGGGCAGGGGGCGAGCCCGGGCCCCTCACGGGGACGGAGCGGCGGGCGGAGCGCAGGTACCGCGGGCAGGGCTCGGACAGGACAGGGGCAGCCGTCCGTGCAGGGTCGGCGGCGGAGCGGGTGCCGTGCCCGGTGGTACCGGAGCCAAACGCCGCCGGCCCGCCTGGGCTCGGCCCCGCGGGCGCTGGGGCGCGTTCCGGCCCGTGCGTATCCCTGGAGCCGGGGAGGGGAAGGCGCTCAGCGCGGGGCCCGCTCCGGAGCGGGGAGGGCGTGCGGAGCCTGTGCGGGGCGGTGGCGGGGCGAGAGCGCAGGGGGGGCTTTGCTGGGCAATGAGTGCGGAAAGCGGCACAGGCTGGGCCATTGCCGGGAGCCGAGCGGTCCGGGGAGCGCAGGTGTCCCTAGCGCTCACAGGGGCAGACGTGGGAACTTGGCAAATACAGGCCGGGTCCTCAAGGCCGGGATGCAGTTTCCTGGAAAGGAGAGCAAATATGGGTGTTCTGGTCAGAGGCTGTCATTCCAAAACAGTAAATTTAAAGCACAAGAACTGCCTCTTAACAAAATACATGAACATGCAAACACTCCTTTTTCTGATGCTTAACTAAGGTGTGACCTTAAGAACATGCTGGCAGTTGTGGAAGCTTCACGAGTTTATTTTTTTACACCCCGCTTAAAAAATAACTCTTACCTTTACCACAGAGCAGCGTGGGCGTGGTGTGGGCAGTCAGCGTGGGTGAGCTGGGCTGTCTGTGGTGCGTTCACACCCTACCTTTCCTTGCAGGAACTTGTTCTCCATGCACTCAGCCCAGTCCTGTTACTGGGAGCTCTGCTTGCTGTTTTAATTTCACTCATCAAAGCCAGAGGCTTAAATTGTGCACAGGCCAATGGTAGGACATTTTCGTGAGGTTTACTCATTTAAAATGTCTTTTAACTTCTAAATGTGCCAAGACACTTATGTCCTTGTGGTGCTTATTTATTAAAAATAACTATCTTGCTTATGCCAGCAGCTGCTGTAAAATGCAGTCTGCTGCCTTCTACATAATATGGCATTAAATGGAACTTTTGTTATTTAATATGTGAAAAATAATGTTCAGTTAATGGTGGCAGACTAATTGAATGTAATATTTGTATGTAATATTGTTATTGCTGCATAACCTGGACTTTAATATGAAGATGATGAAAACTTGGGTTAACACAGGTTACTTGAACCAAGGGAGAGTATTGGCTGTGTGGTTTCATGAATTGTATGAGAATGGTGCTTGGATAATTTTACCATTTTGTAGCTCTGTTTGCTGCCTTATGCTGGAAGAAGACAAACCCTTCTGTTTGCTTACTTCTTCCTTTTGATGTCATCTCATTGTTGCAGGTTTTTATATCACTTCCTGCACAATTTTGCCTGGGACAATGGTTTTCAGTTTTTTAATGGGTCTGTGAGTTCTCTGGGTGGCTGGTGAGGGATTCTTGAAATGTTACAAAACCGAGCCTGCGGTGAGTTGTCCAGGGGCAGCTGTAAGAACCAGTAGGCAGCAGTGCCTTCAACAATTTGGGATTTTCAGTCTGACAGACTTGATTTAACCTTTGTGACAGATGGGAAGTTCTGTGACATAGATAGGAACAGTTTCTTCTGTTTTGTTACCCCTGGACTGTGGTTTCAGCAAGTTCCAGTGACATTAGGTTTTTCAGCCTTTTGAATGTTTTCCAGTCAGAGGCCCGGAAAAGGAATTCAGTATTATGTAGGACCCCCGGAGCAGCCGGGTCCCTCCCCGGCAGGCGAAGGACGGGCACTGCAGCACAGCTCAGCCCCCTTCAGGAGCAACCTACACGGATCACACGCACTCAGGGGCAGCACTCGTGACATGGCACTCGGACAATGAAGTATTGTTCACATTTATCTCCTGTCCTACACTTGGGGTTGAGACAGAGTTTAATGAATAATAAACCTACAGAAATTTGGGGGTTTTCTGGTTTTCCTGAATGTTTTCAGATATTTTTGCTTTCTAACAGAATGTGTGGAATTCAAAAAGATACAGTTTTAGAGACTTACTTTTAACCAAGGACAATATTTGTTGTTGTCTTAATGTTTCCATTATTAGCACAGAGCACCGTAATCCTACAGCAGTTACCATTGCTTGATTCCTTTTTTTAGGAAACATGCAGATTTAGTTATGTGAAGAAAAACATAAACTAGTTTATGTGACAATATCTGGTTGGACAGTTAGAGAAACTCTAACCAAAAGTATTTGTAATTTCAGAGAGCATTATCATGCAGACTTCTTAGAGATCCATGCTGAGTACTTCTTTCTTAGAACAGATGAAATGGGCTTTTATGCTTTCACATTTTCTTGGTTGCTTTGTTGGGTTCTTGGGGAGGAGATCCCCAGCTGAAAACAGCACAAAGAACTAAGGATTCTTTAGAGGAGAGTATTTATTCCAATCAGGTTCACCATCAGCTTAATGTTTCAGAATCATTCTGATAGCAACTTATGGAGCACTGACACAAAAGAAGGTAAGGATTTTTAGACTTTTTAAACAAGCATAAATAAGCCCTAAATATCTTTATTGCTGATATAAAGACTATACCCTCTCATTTCTGCAGTCGTGTTTCTTGCCCATGGAAAACACATTGCAAGAGTTTTTAGCTGGTTGTTAGCCAAATCTGTTAGTGAAAATGCCTTCCCAAATATGCCATTGCATTTTAGATTAAAGGGGTTTGTGGTAGAGTTTCTATTTATTACACAAGAATGAACTCACAGTTTTGCAAGTCTTCTGCTATTGTCTTTAACCTCTTCTTTTAGCTGGTTTGAGATTAAAAATAGTGAGTCATGGGTCTTCTGTGCACATGGGGAAAAGCAAGCACCGTGACATTACTTGGTGTTTTTGTATTTGGCAGAGTTGGAAAACCAACACAGAGGATGAAGAGGGACTGCATCTAATGCTGCCTAAATTCTTATCATGTGGATTCTTGCTACCAAAATAGAAGGAAGGGGTTTGGAAGGATATATGTTTAGAATCTATAGGTGTTTGAAGGGTGTTCAACAGGATAGAGGATCTAGCATGAAACAGAGGGAACACACCCTGTTTCTGGGGCCTTCTCTAAGGTATAGGTTAGGTGTGTATCTTGAATGGATAGGAATGATAATATCCCTAAACATTTTGTGAGTTATCAAAATGTAACCATTTCAGAAGCCCAGCATCTCTCCCTGGACAATGACATAAGAAGTTTTTCTGAATGATCAGCCAATGAGGATGCCATTGCTAGACTGTGATATTTTCAATAACCAAAGGATGCAATATTTCCTATGTAAAGTAGGGCAGTTCATTTTTTTCCTAACGAGGTGTACATACTGGCAGTGGTAAAAGACAAGCTCCGTCCTGTTGCCTTGAAATGCTTTTATTCAGTTCTTCTACAGTTAAGGTTTACATTCCAGTCCACGGAAAACTGGATGTTCTTCTCCAAAGCATAGACAGCTTTCACCTCAGTCAGACTGTCTGCTCCCCACCCCCATTTGCAATGTACAATTCCCACTTGCAGCATTTTCAGTAAACATGGGATCAATTGAGTGTACAGAAAAAGCTTCTATAAAATTTCCATTAAAAAAATAACAAGTTTTTATTTACAAAGTGTTTGCTACTACAAAGTAATATTTCCTATTGGTTCAAATATACTATTTGCTAATGCCAGTGTTCCTATTAGGAAAGTAAAACTTTGTATATGCACTTTTCTGTATACATTTGTCAGTGTTTAAAGCACATAAAATACTACCACATTCTTTTTTACACTACTCCTAGCCATGTGCAATGTGGTAGTAGAAATTAACACTATTTGATCAGAACAAAAAATCAACATAGCTTAATAGCAGACTTTCTGCAAAAATAAAACTTTAGTCTATAATTTATAGGTATTTGGAAAGAAAGAAATCTATGGAGAATTCAAAAATATGCAGCAAATGAAGATGAATGGGAAGCTTGGACTGTCCTGAAGATAAAAGAGTTTAGCACAAGAAAAGGGAGAAAAATTTCCACTAAAGTGTTTGTGTGATGCTTTGTGCCAATACACATGTTGGGAGAGCAAGATAAGTAGATTAAAAAAATTAATTAAAACTTCAAATCCCATATAATTAGTATCCTTGTAATTGGATTTGTCTCTTCCCACCCACCATGTTTACAAACCCTGCTTTGAGTTCAGCATTGGAGGTAATAAAATAGCTTTGTCCATGACTGGCCTTGTTCTTAAAAAAAAAAAAAGTTTTATTTAATTTAAAAGTTAATGGGCTTTTAAGTGGTTTCTACATTTTAAATATAAAAAGGAAGTGTCTCTACAATTACTTCCATGTAGAATATAGTGGATATTAAAAAGTGCTACTGTAAGGGGGGATGGAGGGCCACACGTGACTTTTCTACCCCTTGCTGCATGTTGTAGCACCTTCAGAACATGGGCTGATGGCACATGAGCATTCACTCATTACCCAGGACTCATCTACTGCCAGATGATTCCCCAGGTGCCAACAAACATGTCCTGGTGTAGAACTCTGCCTGTGTTTGCTGGCCAGTTACTCTTGATGCCATGTAGGATATGCAAACACAAAGGCTGTGCCTTGGTCCCAGGGCATGAACGAGGACAGACTCACATCCTACTTCTTACAGGTTTGTTCGGAGTAGGATTAATTTTTTTACAGTAGGTGCTTGTGAGATACAGTGTCATAACATTTGCATTATGCTTCTCTGAAGTATTTTTCATGTATACAGCGTGGCCTTTAAGACAAGGGAATGTGCCAAAAACTTGTATGATGGATTGTGATTCAGCTTGTGTTTTCCTGGGGAAGTTCTGGGAGAATCCCTGCATTAGTACAACCAAATGTACTAATTGTTAAAGTTACAATAGTAATTTAACAACCCACTGAAACGCCTGGAGACTGATTTTGTGGACTTCACCTTTTCTGATCATTTTAACTTTTGTGGCCATTCAGAGTAGTTGTATATGATTGTAAAACGTCAGCAGGAAGGGCTGTGGATATGTGGTGTTTTCTTCCTCTCTGGCTGCCTGGCTCATGCAGCTGGGCAGCACAAGAACCAGGCAGTGTGAGAACGAGTGTTTCACTCAGCCTGCAGAAGGAGAATGGGCTAAAGCCAACTCACCAGTAAAGACTCATTTTGTCTTGGAAAAAGTTTCTGCGTAGATGAGTTTGATCTGCATCTACAGCTGGATTTAAATTTGACATTGCTGTATCCTGCTATCCCATGGTGTCCATATATCTAAAGTACCTATGCCTGGAGAGTGTTGAGTACTTAAGAATGGCATTTAGAGAAGTCAGATCTAAGTAACTGCACTTGTTCTAGCCAGTACAGAAGACTAAGTAGAGATGCGAGTTTGGGCTACTGGGAGGTTCCTGTATCTGCTTGGAATTATCATGGCCCTGTTATAGATACTGACCTGACCCAGGTCAGTCTGCTCTTCCCCTTAGATAAATGTAGAAGTATTTATTTGCTCCATGTTGTTCCTAAGCAGGAGGCTTTCCTTTGGGATTTGGATGCTTAGATCTCAGATGTTACTTCTGCCCAATTCTGGGAAAGGATTTTTGGTGTCCTGCAGTTTAGGTGGATATCCTAAATGTTGGATTCTAGGGTACTGTCAAAAATATGGAAGCAGAAAGAAAACAAGTTTGGTTTTGGCTGATCTCTGGGGTAGCCAGGCAAGGTAGTATTAAAAGTGGAGAGTGACTGTACAATCTCTGAAGAGCTGTGACAAACAGCCCCTTCAATTGTTACTGTCAGACTGCTTTAATGAGCATTCCCACCCCTCGCTGTCAGTGCCAGCTGGGGAGAGATCCATAGATGCCACCTCAGGCAATCAGACTGAAAGAGCTGGGAGGTTCTTGTACATGCAGCTCTACAGTGACTTGAAAGGATGGTAATCCTTTGCAGATGGAATGAAGAACTGGGAATAACACTGGTTAAGAGTATTTTTTTGGCAATATACAGGATCAGGGGGAGAAGAGTTACTCACAGCCTCTTAAAAACACTCACTAGACAAAATTTTAACAGCTAAACAGGAAAGAGATAATCTGATTTGGGAACTTTTAAGTCTAAGGAATGAGTTTCAGGAAGTTTTATGGTATGAGGATTGGGTTCTGTGAACACCTGCCAGCAGAAAATTAAGTACTTAAAGCTGTTCACATGCTCAGGTAGGTGTGTGATGTCCACAAATTAACAAATGATTCATTGGTGTACTGCTTGCAGAGGCCAGAATTCAACAAGTGGCACATTTTAAAGAACAAAACCTCCATAAACAGGTCCTTGGCCTCTCTCTCCCCTGTTCATCACTAATGCTGCAAGAGGTACCACTTCCCAGTGCTGACAGCTGAGACACCTTTAGCCACAAAATAGACCAGACCTCCAAGTGACCCAACTGCAGCAGAAGGATGTCACCCCAAAGTATGGCTATTACTAGAATTTTTTAAGTCACAAATTAAAAGTGATTTAAATTTAGTAGTCTTCCCCCAGCTCATTATATCTGGTTATTTAATATCATCATGTTCCTGAGAGATTCTTGGCAATGAAAAGATATAAATGAGGTGGCTCAGGCAGAAGATAGCTTGTTTTAGTTTGTTTTCTCTAGACCATGCCCTGTGGTACTGGCTTTGTTTTTAAATGAATCCAAACCCCAAACATCTTTAACTCACTAAAAGGAAAGTCTTTACAATCAACTGCCTGGATTATTTTCAGCTGAAAACGGCCAGTTACTACAGAAAGGAGTATTACCCAGGGTTCAAATGTGGTTAAGTTTCAGCCATGCTCTTGAATTAAAATGGTGGATTGGTTCAAAAGAAAGAGCACTTGGGCTTTTAAATCTTAACTGTGGAATTCTAAATTCAAGCATCATTTCATGTATGAACATGAACTTGAAGGCCTCATTTTCCTTTAAAAAAACAAAAGGATTAAAATTTGGTTATTAGGCCTTTTTACATAATGTTACTTCAGGCTGACATAGTTGATCAGCAGAAGCCCTTCTGTGGGAATTCTGTATCGTCAGCAATTTCCAGCTACTCAAAAGGATTAGGGGTATTTGCAAGCTGTAGTTTAAAAATTAAAACCCCTTAACCAAAATGGAAACACCTACAGCGTGGCTTGTACTGGGTTTAATGGTGTTAGTTTAAGTCATACTCTCAGTTAAAATGGTCTTAATTGCTTAGATACACACACTTTCCGAGATTAGGTGGATTGTTGGCATTAATTCCAGTGTTGAAATGAGAAGACTGGTGCACTTTAATAAAATTTTAAGTACCAAAATTCACAAACATTATGTCAGATTTCCACATAATAGAAAAATGCTGTCACCCATTTGTATTTTGTCATTTAGTTAGTGGAGCTGACAAGTTTTTCTAAGTCAAATTTAGATCTTTCAAGCACCACAAAGTCAGTCCAGAAATAAAGCTGTTTACTTCACTGTAGCTATAAAAGCATTTACATGCAGCATTATATTGCTTGCAGCCAAGTGCCTTTTGAATGTATAAGTGAGAGTGTTCCAAGACACAGAAACATCACTTAAATTTATCTTAAATGTAAGTTGCATGGAAATTTAAATGTTAAGGTTTCCTTATATGATGTATGATCTAGTACCAGCTGCTGCTTGATTCCTGTCAATAAATGTCAGGGCTATTGCATGAGACAGGAGAAGATGATGGAAGCTGAATAGAAAATGGGAAAACCAGTCTTGGTCATGACCATTTTATTGTGGAAAGTGTCTGCTGCCTCTCAGCAGGAGGGAGGGCCTGTGTGCTGAAGCAGCTGAGCACAAGCACTGCCATGAGCTTAGTGTCAGCTCTGTGGTTTGTTAATATTCTCAACCCCCTTGTTACTCACAACTGCAGCTGCCTTTAGTGAGGTCTTGCATTTACCTGTTTTGGTTTGTGGTTTTTGTGTGTGTGTTTTGTTTCTTTTTTAAATATGGCAGGTAAGATCACCAGGAATGATTGAAAGGCTTGCCTGAGATCATACACAAGTGACTATGGCTGGATAAGGCCCCAGATTCTCCTGGTTCCCAGACTTTAGTGTAGCCACAAGACCACAGTGCTTTAGTTGAACTTCATCCTCAACTGGTACTTGGCACAAAGAAGCCCAAGGAAAGAATTTACTTTTGAAGTCTCTTCTAAATGTTCTAACTTGTTTTGTCCTTTGTATTCAACTAGTCCAGGAAAAATAACTTGTAAAGGCTTGGTTCAACTGTCAAATAAATGTTATGTGCTCCCATATTTTTTATTTTTTATCTTTAAATTTGATAGCTTGATGTTTGCCAGAAAGCAAGCAGCTGTGCAGGCTGCAGCTTTGAAGGGCACAGACATCAATGGAGGAAAGGTATCACTGAAGATCTTCCCCCTGTAAAGCCCACTGACTGCTAATAAAATACATTCCATTTCTGGGCTGGAAGCCTTTTTTTGCCAAGTTCTTATAGTTCAAAGTGCTGCTCTTTAGGAACTGTTTAGTGTTTTGCTGATTTTTCTTTTTACACAAATCTTGAGTGGGAAGTGTGAAGAAAGTGTGAAGTTAAATGCGTCCCTAATGTATTGTTGGGGGGGAGGGAGGTATAACTACTTTGGAAGATATTTCCCTCTTTAAGAATTCCTTAGGATCATGCATATGTAAGTTATCTTTGATCTGCCGTCTCCAATGAAAGCTGACTGACAGGACAGTTTTTGAAAAAGCAGTGAGTTTTTAAGAATGAAAGTGATTATCTGTTTAAATGAAAGGTCATTCATGAAGCTGACAATTCCATAGTAATATGTCTGGAGTACCTGTTCTCTTCTCCCCCCATTTCAAAAGTGAGGCACTTTGCTCAAGTGCACTGACTCTCTCAGCAAGAACATTGTTTTGTATCTGTAAAGCTTTCTTGGTATAGAGGTAGTGTTACAGATTCGGTGGAAGTGAGGGGGTGTAAAGCTCTCAGTCTTTTGTTACCTGTGAGCCATGAGCACAACAGTGGCTTAACAGTCTTGCACTAAGGCTGAATATCATGGTGTTTTTTAGTTTGTGCATTTGCAACTCATTTGTGTAAAACAGATAGCTCAGTCAAGAGTCATACTTACTTACTGGGGCTGCCCTCAGGTACCCCTCACGTGCAGGAGTTTGAACTATCTGTGAAAAGCTTCTGTCTGCATGCTTTAGTTCATAATGTGAACATGCGCATGGTGCTTGTCTGCTCCTCACAGTTTTACCTGTCCTGTGAGCAGCCAGTCCTGTGCTAACTCCTGCACATGGCTAGGCAGCTCTTGAGCTGGAGCTTCATTTTCTCTCTGTAGCTCAGGCTTGGTGCTTCTGGATCTCGCTGGCCTGAATGAGTGCAGGTTTGGCTGTAAAAGAGGATGTGACACGGCCCAGGCTGTGAGAGTAATGCTCCCAGCAGCACAGGGACAGTCTGCTGCCATTGCTCAGGTGAGCAACAGGACAAACTGCCTCACCTCCCAGTGCAGGAACAGAGCCAGGACAGCTGCCTCAGACAGATGAGACACGGGGCAACTACCTACAGACAGTATAAAAACTGAAAAAGATTTACCTAATGAAACAGTTAACTTAGAGACTAGTTAAAGTCCTGGATGCTGGAACACCATGGGAAGAGTACATCTACAGTGTATTTTGGACTGATATTCAAGTTTTGTGTTTTTTAAAAAAGGTGTTTATGATTGGATGTGATGTTAGCTATGGAAAACACGGCCTCCTGCTGCAAGTCTAATGTAACAGTTCACATGGAATACATGTTATGTAACTTGAGCCATAGATTATTTTAAGTGGTTTGATACTATTTTCAAAGGTGCATCAAGGTGAGTGCAACTGAAGCTACTGATAAGAAAGTCTGTCAGAATCCAAGCTGACCAGTATGCAAAACATGAAATGATGTACTGTTGACATTTTATTTATTTTCCCTAAGGGCCTCAGCCTATGACTTTAAAATTTATATGACCTGCCCACCCCAAATTTGAAAAGACTGCCTTGAAAACATGCTGCCTGAGATCCTTAACATGGTAGGAGGCCTTTTTAAAAAAAACAACACATGCTCTAACATCAAAGGGTTTATATAGTTAGAACAGTAAAGGAGAAGCTACACTGAATACACTGTAATCTAGAAATACAATTCTTTAATCTTTTTCTTGAAAAAGGCTGGTGCAGAGAATACTGTTTTTTTCCTGACTGTTTTAATAATGGCTAAGAATAATCACTTATAATAAATTAGGCTGGCAATATAAATGAACATACGAACCTTTTATACTAATGTTACTTTTAGAGTATCTAAAGTGGATTTAAACTATTTCAAGATTCATTTAATCACTTGCAATTTATATTACTTTAAGAATCTTCTATACAGCAAGTTGAACAGAAAAAAAGCAAACATTTGAACAGCCCCTTTTCCCTATAACCACGTTCATACAAGATAGTTTTAAATAACGATTTTGGGGCATTTGTGTGTGCTCTCTCCCCCCCTTTTTTTAAAGGCAGCACAGCCAAAAGACAATGCAAGAATTGGCTTTTACTGACTGACTGACTCTGTTCTCCATCTGAAAAAGACATGGGGAAGACAGAGGTGTGAGTCCCAGAATTGAAAAGATGAACTTAAGGTTTACTTTGCCAAATCTCCAGGGAATTTGTTCTTTTCCTCATTTGTAGTTGATAAAACCCACTTTGCACTGTCTCTGCATGTCACTCTGTGTTCAGTTATAAAATTTTTCAATTTCAGCTATGGATAAACTTGTTTTGAAGCTTCCATTTTGCTTCACTGAACACAGTGCAAACCAAGGCAAGAAACCAATAAAATCCAAATAGGAACTCCCATTAAGAATACTTGAGCAGCATTTTGTATATTCCATTTTCTACTGTCCTCATTCTGGGGAGGAAGAATCCTCATCTTCATCCTCTTCATCTTCCTCGTTGAAGGAGCAGGGTGTCTCCCCCCGGGACGCTGCACTGCTGGACTGCTGACTGCTAGGGGCAAGCAGCTGCCCAGTTGCTAAGGCCACTTCAGCATCCAAACACAACCCTGGATTCTCACTAGCAAAACAACAGAAAGGGTGAAATTTAGAGGGTTTCTCCTGAGGTTTTAAGCTTTTTCTTTTTGGCCTCAGCTCTTCTGTAGTTGAAGAAATGCTATGAACAAGGAAAAATCCCCAAGTGTTACAGTAAACACAGCTATTAGTTAGGAGAGCTGATAAAACATTGGAAGGTTGCATAAAAAAGATTACTGGTTGACTTTTTTTTTTTTTTCATAAACAACTAGTAGAATTGCTTAAGCTGAAGAACAAAAAGAGATATCCATTGCAATATAAAATGAAGCTATTAAATACTATGAGAAAGAGCCTGTTCAAAAAAAATCCCTATTTCCATTTTTTTATGCTACAGGTAAACTCCAAGCAAAGTCTGGCTGTCGAGGTGTATTTTAGATTGGCTTTTTGCACATGGTGCTTTTTTGTTTGGTTGTTGGTTTTTAATTTTAAATTCTTACTAAGTTGTGTGGACTAAACTTCTTTCATGAGAGCTTAAACAGTAGTGCATTTAGACACCAGACATTCTTATGCATTCTTCAGAAATATTACCAGGCTTTTATCCACATGTAATTACCTATTTGTAGTCCATGCCCAGGCAGGAATTTAAGGTTCATCAGGAAAAGGGGCTTGAAACTGATTCTATTCTTAAGAAACACAGGTACAAAATAGGTGGTATGTTCAACATTCAAAGCATGTTGATTTAACCTTACAAATATAATTATCAAGGAAGACATAATTAGAGACTTTTTCACAATCAAAATTAACCATGATAGGAAAATATCTCAATTCCTGCATGCAAATGGTATGAAATAGCAAGGTTACTTAAGTACCACAGGCATATATAACTATCCTTGAATAAAAAATTATTTTATTTACCTTGATTTAGCATTGTAAGTGCCTCCAGCTGCCTCAAAATGGGAAACTGCTTGTGCTGGACTTGAAAGTAACCCTTGGTTTATCCATGAAAATCCCGCAGACATATCTAGAAGAAAGTATAACTATTTATGAGAGTTACTTACATTTTTTCTTACTTTTACAATTTTAAACTTTGCATTCTCTTTGCAGTTAGGATCTCTTCATTTAGTTTAGCAGGTACCAGTAGCTTGAGTTTATACTGTAGATGTGTCCTGTTTAATCAAGATGAAATTATATCCTGTGTTTGTGGATGCACTTAAACCTTGTACTCAGCTTTTCTCTCTGTCTGAAGAAGATTCGCCTGGCTGCTGGCTGTATGCAATCACAGGTATCTGAAATAAGAGTTCTGGAGTCCATGGAAACTTACTGCTACAGCCTGACCCTGTGAAGTGGCCCAAAAGCTCCAAGTGCTTTGGCTGCTACACTCAGTGAAGGTACCAAAGGAATTGTATTTATCTGGGTTTTAGATAGTGCAGTGAAGCCACCCAGGCAGTCTCTGTGTCACTGTGTCACTGTGTGTGTTCTGGTGGCCAAAGGCAGTTTCAGCCTGGTGCTCTCATGGCTGGCTGTGAGGCAGCCTCCTAATCTGCTCTGCCACCAGCCAGAGCTGGGCACCTGCAGAGGACATGCACAGACCATGGCAAAGGGCTGGTGCCAAGAATGGAAGAGAGAGCCTGGTGTACACTGCATGTGAGACGTGTAAGGCACTCTCCTCCCTAGGAATAGGAAATGGTAGGGTTAAGACCATTGAAATGGTCTGGCACTAATGCAGAGTTTCTTGAGGTAGTTTGTTAAAAGCCCCTGGGGGTGGGGGGGTGGGATTACTTACAACCCTCATAGTACTTGTTTTCAAATTCCCTAACAGGTAATGCCTGTCAGTTATTTCCAGTTACACACATTTCTGCCAAGAGAATCAGCAAAATAAGTCCACTGACCCAATTACATTTACAGGATTTTTGGGTACGTGTGTGTTTTTAATTTGCTTCTTAGATAAGGTATTTCTATTGACCTACCCCAATTCCATCTCAACATAAAGTTAACATCAAAACAAAGTTATCAAGACTGTCTATTTCTTTTCCAGGGTACTTGCATGTGGTTCCAGCTGGATGCATTAAACCAGGAGTTAAGAGTCCTTACTGTTAAGTTCTATGCCTAACTCAGGCTCTGTTTTGGACAGCATAGTGGCAGTAAACTGGGACTGTACTACTTATATTTTATCTAAAATTGTTCTATAACAGCAGGTAAGAGGAATAACTGTGTTTGTTACATACACATTGTCATTTGTCCTTCTGTGTTGTCAAGCTTTGGTTGCTTGAGATTTGGCAGTGCTGCCTAACACAGGGACTGTTTTAAGCAGGTTGACACAGCCATGTGAATTGGCTCACCATTTTACATGAGGGGTGGATCCACAGGCTACCTTGGTTTGTGCTGTGGAAAGCTGTTAGCAGCAAGGTATTTAAATGTCATGTTACAAAGCAAGGCTAGCAAGTTCCTGGCAGCAGCCTTTGGAACATGACAGCAAACATTAATAAGTGGCAGTTTTAGAGTGATGTGTGAGGACAGAATAGATGAGAACAGTTAAATGTGGATGGAGCTGGATGTCTTTCATTAAGATTGCACTAAATGCAGGTTTCATGTTACAGAGAACATGTTCTGACAGCTCCCTCCCATCTTTGCAGGAGGAGGCTAAACCATTTTGAACTACTGTGTTGTATTTAGATTAATGGAGGTGTACCATGATGTTGTTTCCTGGTATTTTGAAGGAGTGTACCTGTGTGTACATGTTTAGTATTCCAGAAAAATAACAAGACACTGCTAGTAATCTTGTGGTTTATTAACATTTCTGGATAATAGCTACTTAGTTTTCTTTTTGAAGAGCAAGGTAGAAGTATGGCAGAAAGGTGCTTCATAAATGCATGTCCCTGCCTTGTATTTTCATTGCCTTGTACTTCTAAATTCAGTTTTCTAATGGTCTCTGAGTAGCAAGGGATAAGAAGTTTGTGAATGATGGGGAGTTGAAGCCATTTCCAGCGGAAAATGGAAAAGTCTGTCAAAATAGAAGTGTACCTACAATGAAAAGACTTACTCATTCTGGCAGTGTAGATCAATTACTAATAGATACACTTAAAACCAGGGAAAGCAGTTAGAATAAACCTTCCCAAAGTGCTGAAGTCCAATCTGAGAGTGGCATTGTTATGAATTAGGTATATCTTGCAGCAGACACACTTGGTAGAAATTTATTTTATTTGAGAAGGCTGTAAAGCAATATCCTCAACTGCTGAAACTATTAATGTACAAGTGCTGCATAAGAGTGTTGATGACAGCTGAACAAACTCGCTCAGTCAGTGGGTACTCATAGCTCTTTAGTTCCAACTCCAGCCCATTTTCCAGTCATGGCTTATTATGCAGGTAAGTAGTAGCAGGGCACTTCTTCACACAGGGGAAAAAAAAAAGTTCAAAACTGCAGCACTTTGTTTGCCCTAGTGGGATACATAAGGTGAGACATTGTTACCCCAACTGTTAGTGCCTCAGAATTTTTACTTCCTGCTTTTTTTCAATCTGCAGCCTCATTTCTAGTAGTCAGGACTCAACTAACAAAGCCAGGACTTGGTTTTGTGTTAAATGCGTGTAGGATGTGCACAGCCCAAAAGGCAGCGATGCTACTTGGCTGCTGTTCTATGAGTTTATGCTTGTCCCAGGCAGTGAAGTATTTCTGCTCACCCAGCAACCTCACTCCCTCCTTTCCACTTCAGCTATTCTCATTTGAGTCCTTTTCTACATAGTTCTACTTGTTTAATTGTTGAAAACTCCTCTGCCAGACAAAGGCTGCAGTTTAGTACCTGGAACCAGCCCAGGGAGAGCACACAGGAAAGCACCTGGGTCAAAATGCAGAAATGGGCAGGAATGTATAATTAGGATTGTGTCCTCGGGATATCCTCTTAAGGTGGTGCAAGTATCATGTTTCAGACATTGTTAGTTTTGACAGTCAAGTAACAGAAAAGTGTGTTACAAAAATAATTTAAGATACACCGAATATTTTTCTCTATGAGGTCAATATGCCTTAGCTTCTGCTGATTTCAATGGCAGTCCTACCTGAGGATCACACCAACACAGTATTTAAAATGCATATTACAGAAATACATTTATTTGCTAAAACACTGTGAAACTAGCAAACCCAGAAGACAATACTTTTATCAAACTTGGGCACTTGAAGAATGGCTAAAACATATGATCCTCTTTAAAAGAAAATACACCAATAAAGCTTTGATGTGCACATCATCAGTTCAGCAGTTCCAAGTTACTGCTTTTCAAAGCAGAGATGGTCCAACATTTTTTGTCAAGTTTCTTTAATTGAACTGGTTCAGACTTAGGATTCTTCCAACTGCTCCTCTAGTTCTACTGGCAAGCATTATAGTACAAACTACTGTTAGTGTTTGAAAGTCAGGAATTATCAGGCCTGTACAATGTTAGTTTGACCAGGCTAAGGTCAAACTAACATTGTACAGGAAATGATTCACCTACTTGGACATATTAGAACAGGACTGGCTTCTAGAGCAGTTGACCATGGAGTCAGCTACTGTGATTGTAATGAATCTTGATTGCAATAAATTTACTCAGTGAATAAATAAGAGACCTTGATTAGTTTTTCCTGTATAGCAGTAACTGAAGCCATTGTTCTTGAAAGAACCATCATGACAATGTAGAAGTAACCATGAATTCTAGAAACCAGTGATGACCCTTCTGTTTCCCTACTCTTGCTGTGTAAGAAAATGTCTAAAGACGCCCAAGGTTAAAATGGGAAGATCACCAAAAATATATGATCAGGAAAATGCTGGCTTTTCAAGTATTGTGCAAAACATTTAAATCTGTTTCCTTTATTGGTCGCTTACTTCAATTAGAAACCATCACTATGCAATTCATACTCTTAACTGTAGATTTGTGTAGCACAATTAAGTAACAAGCAACAGATAGAATAAACCTTTAAAATAAATACATATACTAGTATGTATATAAATTAAAGTATATATATATATTTTAAAATACAAATACTAGTAAGAAGACCTCTCAGCTAATTTTTACAGAGGCTGAAACAGCTGAATGTAACCCATATCTGAAGAGTACATTACTTTGCCTTAAGGATATTTCAGTAAAAAATTAAATCAATGCATTTCCTATGGTTAAAACTCTATATAGGTTCTAGGCTGCTGGTTTGCTACTAGGGAAGTACTCAGTAAATAGTGTAATGACACAGGGGTTTGTGCAAATGTAAAGAAAATCTGTTTACCTCTTTCTGGAGGTAATTAATGCAGGCTTAAAATGAAAAAGAAATTTTAGTTTGATCCTCAACACATGGAAGCAATTAAATAACTTCAACATTGCAACACTATTTATTAGAAGACCTGGGTTCTGCTCCTTTCCCCTTTTTTACATTGCTGATAAATCACATGGTAAATATGTTGAGTTGAATGAACCTGTGAGGAACAAATCAAGATTTCTTTCAACTTCTCTTTTTGTTGTGAGTGTATTTCAAAACTGACCAAAAATAAAATATGAAATCTTAGTTTTAAAACCCACAGGACAACAGGACCAGGAAAACACAAATATGTGTTAATAAACATAAGCACATTTGATGTAGTTTGAAATGTTAAGCCATTTAAAATGTACTAATTTTATAGAATGTTAACTGAATTCTAATTTATATATAGCAGTAGAAAAATTAGGGCAAGAGCTTTGTTCCCTTTCCACAAAAACAGAGGTCTATACACAGTAGTTAATTCAGTAACACTTCCTTTACAGATGAAGTCCCTCCAGAAACTTGAGAAAATGCTGGGCTAAATTTAAGCTCTGGGTACAGCAAGAAGAACACACTCTGATAATAACTATAGGAAGTGAAATCAAATCTTAGCAGCTCTAGTCTAGTGATGCAACACTGAAGGAGTCCTAGTTTTGTGTCTACGCATGACCTGTTCAAACAGGGCAGGTAAAAGCCTCTGCATGGGACATCTGTCATGAAGTCTTTGGAGCCTCTTGCTTAATTTAGAGAAGCTCAGTTCTCAGGTGGCACCTGCTGGCTCCTGAGGGATTACACCCAACCAGTTCAAGATGCTCTTTTTCTTTCCTTTTCCTCAGCTTGGGAAGAGCTGCCCTCTTCCAGTTTGCTCCTCCATACATCCAGTTACTCAAAATTAATACTAACGCATGAAAATCTGTTCTTGGTATCAATTTAGCTATTTAAGAAATAATTCTTCATAATGCAGCTCACACAGAAGTTTTTTGTTATAAATCAGTGTGAATTAAGTCAACAGGACAACTAAGATAAACCTTCCAAAATTAACAGTAAAACAACTGGTTCATGTACCACCCTACTACATCCCACAAACCCTCAAATGTTAGAGACTTAATAAGTTAATATAATTAAATTTGCTTCAGTTAAGTAAGGTTATGGATTTTATCAGGACCAATATTTAACTTACCTGTGATGTAGCCTTCTAAAGCTTTTGGCACCAGTGATTTTGCAGTTCTTAAGTCCTCAGCTGAACATTTGCCTGCTTCGAGTCCAAAGGACATTCCCATTCTCTTCAGCACCTCGCTGTCATCATGAATCTCAAAAGTATTATCGAAATTAAAGAGGTATTCAAATCTGCACATAAAAAATTAAAAGTGAGATGATTCTGAAAAGAGCACAGCTGTGCTTTTCTTGCCTGTTTTTTCTCTGGTGTTTTTGGTATGCACTGAGGTAAGTGTCTGGAGTCTTGATTTTTTGTGAAGGGTCCTTAAGGAAAGAGAAGAGCAAGAAATGCTTTCTCTTTTCTGTGACTGGCATGCCACACGTTTAAAATGGCACGTTCTCAATTAAAGTAACTTCACCACTGCAGGAACAAAGTTTAAAATTTTCTACCTCAGTAAGTAGATTCAAAGGGGAAGAGGGAGACCTTATTAAACATGAACCTTCACTTGCACTAAAGCCAATCAGGTCACCTGAAGCCCTGTCACCAGAATAACTATTTGGTTTTTCTGCTTTTACATTTCACTTTCTGTTCTAATGTGCAACACTCCTCCTGTGAACTGACCTATTTACTTTGCTATAATTTTGCTTTTTTGGATGCAGCTAGAAAAGCAGCCTGTTCAGAGTCCTGTGTGTTCACAACCCACCATTTCTGCTGCAGGACTCTCAAAATGTTTTTAACTGCACACAGAAGTGGAAACTGAGATATAAACTTCAGACAGCTTTAAGAAAAGCAGGGGCATTTAGGCTGGCCTTACACTGTCATCACAGGTATTCTGGTCTGTAAAATAAGGCTTCGTTCCAAGTACCTCCTTTTCTGCTGACAAAACCTTTGTCCCTGGAAAAGCAACCCATCCCTGAGATACAGTCTTTAAAAATACTTGTTTTCTTACACCTGAGCCAGTAAGCTTGGAAGCTTTACAGCTCTTGAGTTTATACATAGAATTTTCAATTGGTAATCGAATGCTTTGTGCTGGGTGTAACTGTCAGTTACACACAGCATTTCTTCTGTGGCTCATACCATGCTTGTAAAACCTATTGTTTATGCACCTTTATTTATTTCAGCATAACCACATTAAAAGGGTAACTTCTTTCCTCTTCCCAGGAAGTTTCCAAACTAAGACATTTACAGTCCAGTATTTATCCAGTTTGGTTTCTAGCAGCCTGCAGTCACTGATACAGGAAGTCCCTATACTTCCTCTGCTTTTAACAGCTATTTGAGGATTTTCTTTCAGGCACTTGACATTACCCCTTTCTGAACTTATGTAAACTTTTGGCATGAATAAAATCAATTATGATTTGCATAGACTGTTACAAAAACATTCTTGTCACCTGGTTTCTTCTCTTAATGTCTCAATTTAATATGCAACTGTGTGCAGCAGTTCTTTATGTATGTTCACCGGTGATTTCTGAGACACCTGGGAGTCCACTGTCCTCTCTTTTCTAGGCCAAAGAGCCCATCTTTCCTTCTGTCAAAGCCTTGCCATAGCCTCATTTCTTCTTGCTGCCCTCCTGTGTCTCTCCTGGTTATGCCATACTTTTTCCAAGAACATGAGAGTGTATAGTATTCCAGATATAAAGCACTATATGCATCTAGTTTTACACTGTAGTCGTTACTGTTTTTCCTAGTAATTCCCAGCACAATTTCAGCTGTTATTGAGAAATCAACTTTTGTTCTCACAGAATGATCTACTGGGCTGCCATGTTATTATTCAGTACTACAAGCTAGGTCCAGAGGCTAATAATACTGTGTATACAAAATTGGGTACACTTCCTGTCCGTTTCCCATGGTAAGTGCAAATCTGATCACCAGTGATTTTAATATGGATTTTCCACTGCTACAGGCAATTCCTTCTGTAAGGGTACAAGAATCCACTTCCTACATGGTCTCCCTAGTGTACAGCATTGTATCTCCAATGACAAAATCTTCAGCATTTCCCATAAGAGATGTTCTAATTTTCCAACTTTCTGATATACCTATTGTGTCCGAATACTTGTTTAAAACAAAGTATTCTGGTTACTTTTTCTTTCTTTTTCCTGGGACCAACAGCATTTATACAGAAGTACCATATACACTAAATAGATTTTTCCTGTATAAATGGGACTTATTCAGGTGCCTCATCTTTAAAATTAGTTAACTACTTCCTTTTTACCTGAAGACTTTGCTTTTCCTACTCCAACTTCAGACATGCCATTCCCAGTATGCTGCTTGGCACCCATCTACTTTCTTAAACTCTAAACAGAACTTGCCCAATAACTCATCTTTTTTTTTTTTTTTATTTGTGAGACATTTCACTCTGTTTTGGCTGTTCTTGCATTGGAAAAAGCTTAGAGAACACAAACCTATTTTCCTTCTGATACTAAATCACTCTTATATGTACAACATTTCCAAGCAATTAATTTCCTTTAGAAGTTCCTCTGTAGATACAATTTTGAGTAGCTAATGCTGTGAGCTTAGCTCTTCTAAGCTGGACTTACCAGCATCAGTACTTTATATATATGTTATTTGGAGAAGAAATGAAAATGGAAGCCCTTTAAAAAGTGGCTTTCAGACTGGAACCAAGTGCGGAGCAAGCACTCAAACTGAGCAGTTATACTCTCCAATAAACTACAGGTTGAGAATTCTCCAGACCAAGTCATCACCCCCTTTGCTAAACTGCCTTATTTAGCAGATCAGTGTAACAGTAGTTAAAACACAGCAGTTTCTGGCACTGTTTACCTACTGCTGCTGCCACTAATCAGTTGCACAAATAATAACCACAGTGGAAAGCTGGCTTAATTTGGGTCATACACTTAATGACCTCCAGATGACATACTACCAAAGCTGAGTTCTATAAATTGAAGTATCCACAACTTTAATAATTTTGGTGTGCTCACTTTTAGTAGGAGTGTTTTCACACAGCTGGTGAGTGTAGAAGCATGTTACACTGCTCTGGATCCCAAATGCCAGATTAATCTCTAACAACTCAAAGCAGCAGTTCTGACGTTTTAGTATGAAAGTGTTCAACTTTTTAACAGCTTCAAACCTAAATGTAGAGCCCTGTTTCAAAGAGCAGGAATACCCCTATAGTGTGACTACAGAAAAAGGGTGTAATTATGCTAAATCAAAAGTGATCCTAAAATTGCCAACTTGCTGAACTGCAGTGCTGATGAGAGTATTCCACAAGTTTTGTCACAGAATATATTGGACTTCAGTCTAATGATCTACAAAAATTCAGCTTTTAATAGTATTGTTGTTTTGCATGCTGGTGCTTGAGTTACTAGAGTCTGTCTATTTTTGTTGTGTGATTGACTTGAAGTTCAGTACAGGATTTGCATACCACAGAGTAAAATCTGTAATCTACAGTATTAGAGCAAAGCCAGCTATTTTCAGCTAATAAACTGGTTGTGAGCCGATTACCAGTTAACGTAACTGCACCTCATAGTTCAGCCATATTTTCACAGGATGAAGAGCACAAGCACCCACAATTATGTAACTGGTAGATTTTCAGATTAATGTGAATGCAACTGTAGCAGTTTACTCACAAAGACATTATTACAAATTTCTGTATCTTTTCCTTCGAACAACTTTTTGCTGTTAAAAAACACTTTCAAAGATGTTATCATCACCTGGAGTATGTTACTTTTGTGCCCCATGGATAATCTTGTGTTTCTGACTGGGTACATTTTTATGGCATACTAAGAGTAAGAATTCAGAGACACAACCATGCGGCTGCTTTAAAAGGTAGTGCTGTCCTAGTATATAGTTTCATTCAGTTATTTCTCCTGTGCAGTGAATGCTCTTTGAAATGTCAGCCTGAAGTGCCTTTTACAACAGTGAAAGTCAGCCTATTTTAACTAGAGATTGTAAGGCAGCATTTATAAACTCATTCATATTACTACTGCAGTTGCATTAAATATTTAAAAAAACAACAAGCAAACCCCTGAAGTGACAGTTGCAAATGTAAATATAATAATTACTTTTAGTAAACTAGAAAAATTTCCCTCACTTGTTTGAGGAAAAATTCCAGTCCACAAAGAAAGTAAAACTATAAAAATTAATTCCATAAACACTCACTTATCACTTGATATGCTGCAGTCTATAATTGTTCTTTTGCTAGTGTTGACTATTAAGAAAGGCAGCTGTATTGTGGAGTTCAAAGATGGAGGGCCTTGATTTTGCTGTTCATTTTGCTGATTTCTTTGTACCAAGTTTTTAAATGCTATTTGCTGTAAAACAAAAGAAAGAAAAAATGTTTACTGACAATAAAAGAGCAGACATCAGTGTTTCCAGGAAACACCTGGAAAAACCTCATAGGTCTTAATTTACCAATTCTCAATACCTTGAGTAATTTTCTGTCAAAAAGTGAGTTGTGGCCTGACTTTCTCTTTGCACTAGTGAAGTTCACCAGGAGCCAAATTTAAACCTAAATTTTGCATACATATACTATTGATGCTGCCCCCCTCACATTCCCTGGAGAAGAAATAAGAAAGTAGCAATAAAGCTTGCTGGAGAATGCTTCCCCAATCCCTTTGAAAAGGCTCTGGAGTCAGAGGTCTTCTCTGGTACTTCTTAGGTGTAATTACTTCGGGGTAGGAGATAGTTACACTGAAACAAAAGTTAACAAGATTCCCATAATCTGTATTTGTATCCTCTTTCCCTTCTCATCCATCACCACCTTCTCTCTCTCAAAATAATTAGTTTGGGAATTCTCTGGAAGTTATTAAACAGGTGCTGTTTGTGACACCGCTCACTGCCTGCCGGTTTCTTATATCTGACTGCACATGTATGAAAATGTGTGGGTTTAGGAAATGTGATTTGAGGGACTGGAAGTCAGTGTATTTACCCACTTGAGGCACTACATACTTCACTTAAGGGCAAAAAGATGGATAGCCAGAATCTCAAAGGACTGGTAAACCCTTTGCCAATCAATACAATCAGGGCAATAATGACAGTTGTGAACAGTAAGGGAGTCAACTTGGTCATATTTGGACTGAAAGTTGAGAGGGCCTGAGTTGCCTTATTTTCACTAGTGTAATTTCATGTTACTCTTAGAGGAACTGATGTATTGGGTCAGACAGATAGAATCACAGTTGTACCCTAAGAAGAGAAAAAGCTTTTGGTGACAAAAAAAAGGAGAAGCATCACATATTTGAAAGTTTCAGTGAATATCAATTACATGAAAATTGTATCAGTATAGTTGAACCAGGAAAAATACAGCCTTATTGCCTATAATCTCATAAAATAGTTTGATTGCATTTAAATTACTAAAAATCTGCACAGACTAGAAGGCTTAAGAATGCTCATAACTATATTTATAAAATGTTACTTTATAAACAAGATGCATTTCAAATATATTTCAGCAATTAAAGCCAAAACTCATCTCAAAGGTACATTACAGAAAGTAAAGGTGTTGGATTTGCCAGCCTTCCACTCTTAAGATCCAGAAATGTCTATATCCCCCAAAACAACTCTGTTCACATTTATATAAGTTCTGTTGTGAACCATAGCTTAGATCAAAGAGATCAAAAAGAAATTTTTGAAGAATGACTCAGGGTAGCTCTGCGGGAACTTAGAGTCAACAAAGGGGACTTGTGAGTTGTCCCCATTCCCACAAAGGTTGGCAAAAGCAGAACACTTAGGAAAGCTTGTGGCACACAGACAGAGCATGCTGGTTTACAGTAGGCAAAACTGAACCACAAAGTGATGGCAAGAGGTTCCCCTACCAGAATCCAGAAAGGTCACCGGGGTCAGACTTTTCTCCTTAGTATGTCACAGCTGTTAGTTAAATCTAGAAAGAACTTCAGAAGTTCTAGCATGTCGGATTTGCACTTGATATCTTCATTTATGGGGAAAAATATTAAAATTAAATATACCTGCAGCAGTAGTTCTTGCAGTTGGGCTCGCTTCTGTTTTATCCTTTCAATCCGCTTCTGTTTTTCTATCTTAAAAGATAAATGTAAATACATCAAGATACTTAGTTACCTTGTTTGTTCCCTAGTGCCAAACTGAACAGGCTTTCTTTGTAAAAGGGGGCAAATTGCATAGGCACATGAGTTTCTCCATTAAAGAGGTCTGGCAGACTGTAATGTCTTCCTTTGTCAACAATTTTAACTCCAGTAAGGATTTAATTATTACAAGAGGCTATTATCTTCCCACCCATTCTGTCTCTTCTGCCTTGAGCACTGAGTGCTAACTGGCACCAAATTAAACACTTGCTCGAGGGGATGCTTTGGGGGTTTTTTCAGTTTTCTTTCCTTCTGCCCTCCACTCTTTTGGAACTGTGCACGTCCCACTGTTCTCCTAGCTGCAAGCTACTAGACATAAATATATGGAGGCTGGGCTTATGATCACCTACATCTTTCCAGTGACCTCCACTTTTTGTTTGAGACTTGATTAAACCGGCAAGATTGCAGCAACAAAAAGGGGTAGAGGTAACATTTTCTACATAAGCACAGCTCTTGCAACAGTTTAGTTACTGCCGGTTCACGTGGCCAAGCCATTGTCACAGGGACACGCAGTGCTGGCTGCCTGCCGACCCTGCAGGTACAGCAGTGTTTGGAAGCGTCCTCTGGGCAGTGCTGAAGAACTGGACAATATTTATTGGAGCTGAAAGGGTTTTTTCTTCATCATCCTCTTGGTGCCAGCACTGTATCACTGGCTCCCCAAAATACTAAACTCTTAAATTACCTTTTCATTCAAGCACTGAAGCTAAATGATGTGGTCTTTTAAAGCTTAGCTGGTCCAAACTCCTCTATCTTATTTATAAGGTTGCTTTGTGGCGGTTCCCTCCTCACACACTTTAATGTTTAAAATGTTTCTTTCAGAGCACAGTAGATGGCTTTCTGTGCTGGGAGTCTTAAAACCAGTAAGCAGTACAGATATCATTTAGGCATGGTTTCTATATAACAAGCTCTTTTGCACTGATTTTTGTACTGGTAATCTTATTACGGATTTACACTGTAAGAATAGTTGCCACTTTATACAGCTATAAAAGCAAAATTAATTCTGATTTTCACACCATGAAAATGCAGCTTTGTTTTACATTCTTTTCCGTCATGTCAGAAGCAGCGACAGTTTTTGAAAAATATGCCTGGCTTCCATTTTGTGGATGTGTAATTAGAGCCTGAAACAGTGGATTTCATATGATTATTGAAGATGAGACAATGGAATTCAAGTTTTATATTTGTAACAATAACCTATACTGGAGACAATGCATTCACATGAATGCATGCAGAATGTAGATTTATCCAGAATTAAAAAAACCATCCTGGAGCATAATGATTGAACACATGCATTCTCCTAGGATGAATGTATTTTTCAAGTTGCTGTAATGGACAAGGACAGTAAAAGCTTTTCTCTTACCACATTTAGAAAAACAATTGATATAAATGACCCTGCACAAAAAGAACTGTTCTGTACTGGGGAGAGACCCAGCCACCTTTTAAGATACCTAATTAGGCCCAAGTATCACAAACTGCGATATATTTGAAGACAGCCATTACAGCACTCTGCAGTAAATACAGTGACTTGTGCTTTTTATTTATAGCACATTTGGCCTGAAGGACAGGCAACATTTGTGCATATGAATTCTGGCATCCCTGCAAAAAAACAGTGTAACTCTTAGCCTGCTGAAAAAATAATGGAAATAACCAGTAAGTAAAACTTCTTTTTGGTTTCTCTAGCAGTTCATAACTAGTATTTGACATCCCAGGAGGAATTATTTTTCAAAATAATTTCCATTGAATGATATTTCTAAGTACAGACTTTAATAGAGAATTGGTCTCCTTTTAAATGTAAACCATTTTGTGAGCATAACTGAACCATAAATTCTTTTGACTTTCTTCTGGTTAATTCAAGGTACTGAAGACTTTAACCTTAAAAATAATCCCTGATTTAATCAATGTCCATTTTTGTAAGGTAAAGAGCTTGGTTTTTTAAAAAAACTAAATGTAATGTCTACTAAATGAAATGGAACTAAGCATACACAAACATATTCTTTCAGTTTGTTCCAATATCAAAATTTGTATTTTCATAGTGCACAAGCATCAAAACCAATCAGGTTCAAATTGAGAAAAAAATCCCTCTTCTAAAGAACAACTCAATTATCACAACGTGAACTAAGCAGAATTTCCCATGTACCTCCCTTTACCTCTAGATTCTGACATTCCTGAGCTGAGTTTGTAGGAAGGCCGATCCACCGGATTTCCTTCTTCTCCTTTGAAATGATGTTCATTGCCATCAGGACGTTGAGGGCATCATAAACTCTCCGTCTAATATTTTTCTGATCATAAGCCTGCTAAGAAAACAATACAACACTAAGTACAACGAAAGAATTGAATTAAAAAAGGAAAAGCAATTGAACACATCCTTCATAGACATGGAGAAGATAAAATGCCAAAATGGCAGTTCAGGTTGGAGTAGTGTTAGACCATGATCCTTCATCTGTGATACCGCATAAGCATGCTTGGTTGTAAATGGAAACTTCAGGCCTTCCTGAAGCATCTCTGCAGGAAATTCCATCATGGCAAGTCTGGCACTGTTCAAAAGCCTGACAAGGCCATGTATACAAGAGTAGCCTTTTCTTAAAGTTAGTTATTTTGGCAGATTCCTCTACTTTGTTTATAAGAGGGAGTTCAATTCTTATTTAAATTCTATATTATTAAATTTCAAAGGATAAGTCTTTATATTTGAGAACTAGTTAAGTGAAGGAGAATATGGACTGTGGCAAGACAGTGCATAAGCAGAATTCTATGATAAACCAGACAAATCTGTAATGGTATAACAATTTCAACACATATTTGCTTACTGAATCTGTTGCTAGGTGGCTGTTAGAATTTGTGAATTCTGATACAAGCTCATCAGCGACTTCGTTGTATGAAGTTGTTCCTTTACGTTGAACTTTTTCGCAAACTTTCATTGAAAAATGCCTCAGACCCTTTCCATTTTTATCTCCTTTCTTGCTTCTCTTACTGAAAAGAGAAAAGTATTTTTTTAATACATTGAATGTTAATAAGCTACTTTGTTACACAGCAAAAGGCCTTTTGCAACAGAAATTTGGACTGTCTAAATGAAAAAACTTTTGCATCAGTTTCTTGTTCCTTACAAATTGGCAAAAAAATGCACTAGAGCCCCTTCCTTGAGTTTTTCTACATTGATAGCATTTGAATATACCCTGCTGGGAAGATGCTTAAAATGGATTTGTAATTCATCTCAAGGTAGTCTCACAAAAGAGCAACCAAAAAAAAGAGGAAAAATCTCCCAGGGTGCTTATGTGCCTGGAAGCCAGATTTATGGGGATCTCTCTTGTGTGTGCCTAAAATAGAAAGGCTCAGACATCCCTATTTAAAATACAGCAGGAGATACTAAACTTGGTCATTAGGGGAATTAAGGTGTGTCCACCCTAGAATATATCCATATACGTACATCTATTCTATGATGTGTCCACCATAGAATAGATACAAGAATCCCTTTTGTGGAGAGTAAGTACATATTCATTGGGTTCTAACATGCCAAATTAAGAACTGGCAAATTGTCAGGGTTATTTTCCATTCACCTTCTTCCAGAAAAGCAAGAGCTTAGGTAATGGTAATAGAAAAAACCAGGAGCAGTTGTTTTTATCACACAGACTAGATCTGGATGTGTAATTCAATAGAAGCCTTAAAAAAGTTCAGCTGTGTTATTTCTGGGTTTGTTGGTGGTTTTTTTGTTTTTTGGGGTTTTTTTTTTTTAAATTAGTCTCATGGTTTCATTTGATAATGTGTTCCAGGGAGAGCTGTTATTTTACAGATAAAGGTCCCCTGTCAGCAGTAAAAAGCTAAAGAAACTATTAAAAAACAAGAATGGTTTTCAAAATTGTGAATGTATTTAAGAAAACAGAACACAGATAAAAGAAAAAAAAAAGAGTAAAAAGGAACACCAGAAGACTAACAGAAACCCCAACACAGCTTTGATGTGAAGGAGTGAAAACTGCTGAAAGTGGGAACTGGAAGCTGTCTTTCTGAAAGGCAAATCTGAAGTAAACCAGGTATGACTCTATACATAAAATATATGTTCAGTAACACTCACCTTTCTGAAAAATCTGACTCTATAATTTCTTGAGTCCGTTTTCGCTCCCTAAGACAAGACAATTCAAACTTAAGTTGAAAATAACATTATATCTAAAGACCACTAAAATCACTGTATATGGGGCCTACCTGGTTCTAGTGTTTGTTTTTACATGTTTACTGAAAGGGAAAAATAGCACACAGAGCTTGACAAAATTTGAGGTGGGACTTGTGGAGGAAGTTGTCGAAGCTCACTGCCAGACAAATTCTATTCCAAATTTTACCATGCTTTACCCATATGAATTCAGGGAAGTCCCTTCACCTGGAACTACAGGAAGTGCTGGTGTGAGCTATATGACCAAAGTCCCTCAAAAAGGAGAAGCTGAGCTCCTTTGAAAATTCCCATTTAAAATTCCTCCATGTGGAAGAAAAATGTCTTTAAACAGTGCATAAATTATATCCTATATTTTCAAGCCAGTGAATGTTCAGAAATCTTTTAACAAAACCCCAAGGTAAAACACTGAACATCTTTCTGTTAGAGCTGATGCACACAGAGCTGAAGACAGACTCTGAATAAGCAGCTGCCATGAATTTTGCATAGGGCTAGCAGTCTGCAGTTGCTGGCCGTTCCTTATCATTCTTTTTATTCCCCACAGCAAGCAGGCTGCAGGAGCTGTTTTCCAGCCCTGCCTTTGCTCGCTGCAGCTGACCCAAGGCACTGCCTGAGAGCTGTGCTGAGCTAGGGAACGTTGATTTCCTGCACTTTCCAAAGCAGGGCTCACAGCACAGCTAAAGACCTGACACTGCTGGGAAGGAGGCTGAACAAAAATGATGGATTTGAAAACCTGTGCTTGAAAGCCAGCACACATTTGGTTGTGTGATCCAGAATGCAGAACCAGGCCTCTCCCTCGGCAGCACCAATGGGATTTCTGTCCATGGTGCTTAACTGGGGCTAAGCAGCTGGGCCAAGGGCTGCAGCACTGCCCTGGGCACGGGCCTGGAATGGCATTGAGGGGAGAGCTGTGCCATGCTCGGCACACCAGACTGCCCCAGCTTGTGCCAAGCCCTACCAATAAACATGCTCCTCTCATTTTGGAAACAATTTGGAGTCTGTGGAGTAAAGAATGGATAAAGCAAGCAGTCTTCTGAAGTGTCTTCAGCAAGGGCTCACTACCTCAATTCAGGAATACCACAGATCCTTCCTCAGCTCTGTTCCTCAGATGAAAATATTGCCTATTGCATGGACTTCTGCATGGATCACTATTGACTGGTCTGTCTGGAGTCACCTCGATCCTTTTTATGGGTGAAGCAGGAGTAAAGCTCATTGGAAGCCTGTGTCTCGACTTGGACAGTACACAAAGAGAAGGATGGCGCTTCTTGCTGGTGGCAGTTGATCCACTGCAACAAGGCTGCTCTGGGAATCCCCATCACTGGGTTTGGATGACACTAAGGAAAGTAATGGCTGTTGATTCTTTGGTTTAGCAAGCTGTGACCAGACAGTAGAGTTTGTCCCTCTTCTGGGTACTGAAAGAATATCTACCTGGCCTCTACATTTCACAGAATTTGCATTAAAAAAGTAGTATTTGATGACTCCTTTTTCAAATAAAATCAGAACTAAGTGCATTCAAAAGGTATTCCAGGAAATGAATACATAGCAAAAAAATTAGGCTTAAAAACTGCGCAGCTGGGCCTACAGTTTATCGACTCCATGGGGGGGAATAGAGTAATTGGGAAGTACAACCTATCACAGTCCTTGCTTACGGAGTAAAATGAAGAAAGTCAAGGTAAAAACATTGCACTCTCATTTCTGCTCTTTCCTAGATGCTCCATTTCCCACCTCTAATGTTGAAAAGGCAATACTGACACTGATTAGAAAAATTAATCTAGATGCAGAAATATATTACTTTTTCAGAGGCAAAGCACTACACCTCTGTTTTGAGACAGCTAAGATCAGCAGTCCTAATATTAAAACAAAATGCCAAGAAACACTGTAAAGATCAGACTTAATTAGAAGAGATAAAGAATGTCATGTTTGGCTGGAGCACCTCAGAATCCCATGAAACTTGTTGCTAATGTAGAATAGTAATAAAAATACCATGCTGATCATATTCAAAGTTTTCTCTTTGAGTTTATTCTTAAATGCCTGTTGAAGTGTTTTTGACAGTCTCTCCCCCTGTAGGCACCTGCTGCTGTGGTCAGCAGCAGTACTACCTGGATACACCATAAACCTATGGAAAAAATAAAGGCTTCTTTAACAGGAGTCGTTGTGACTCTCCATTTTCACCAAGAAACAGACACTGCCAGAAACCACAATTAAAACTGACAGTGAAGTGACTGGTGCTTATAACATGTTCACATGCTTCAGACATCAGAAGTGCCTGCCAGTCTGAAAAGCACACACCATACTCTCTTTAGCAGTGCAAGAAGTAGAAACTGTAAGTCAGCGTATAGATTCAACAGTATAAATAATGGAAAAGATCAGAACACATGCTCATCTTTAAATGAGACAAAAGTCTTACCCTGGGACCCAGCCAGAAGCTTCTGTTATATGTGTCTGTGTGACCATCGTTGGAGCTGGGTTATACGGACTCCCAATCAGAACATTCCCCGAACTGGTCAGTCTTTGTGGTGTGCTTATGATCTGTAAAATTTAGCAATAAAAACCACAGCTCTCTTAAGAAAACAGAGATTACTTCAGCCCAAAATTCATGCTAAGCATTTCACTAAGAAAAGTAATAATAATTTTGTACCAGAAACAGTCATATTATACAGAATAGATGGCATCAGATCTTCACAGAGCAAAGTCATTGCAGTGCTGCTAAGTTTTCTATTAATTGTACTATGTTACTATATTATTCATATGGACAAGAACTAGACAAATAATTCCAAGTAACTCCTGGGTATGGCAGATAGGATCTGTACCTATAGACACCCAATTGTTCCTTCACGAGTACATCTAAGCAACTTCTTGATCAATGTAATCAATACAGCCTTCTTTCTTTCCAGTGGATTTGTCTCCTGTAATTGTCTGTACAAAAGACAGTGGCAGGCAAAGTATTCCCTGCAGTTTCTAGCATTTAGAAGATCCCAAGGCACTCTGGCAACGAATTGTACCTACAGGATTTAACATGAAGTCTTTACAGTATAGATAGAATTTACATTTATACAAACCTGTTGACATTGTATGTACACTGGTTAACACCAAGACACCTGGTCTCGACTTTTAAATCACATCCAAGTTCATTTTTCAAAGTAGGTCACCAGAATAATTTAAATAGTATTTTAAAATGAAACAGCATTAATTAGCTAATCTTTAAACCACTTTTAATTATTTTGATTCCATTTTGGTAAGAGTCATACCAAAGTTTCTTGGACAGTGCTTTTTACTCTTATACCTTACCTAATTTTTTAAAACTTTGTTTTACTCTATTTATTAGTGACATTTTGAGTACTGACTGTACTAAACTTTGTAGTTTCCTTTACTATTTAACTTATCCAACATCTGTGTAAGCATCCCAAGGCACTCTGGTAACTAACTGTTATAAGTATATGCTGTAAGTAAACAGCCGATATGTATGTACAGCAAGTGTGTGTATATATATATATATATATATACACACACACACATCTATATACAAGCTGCAGATAAGTATACAGCATTCGTTTGGTATCCATCAATAGACGAGTTTAGACAAGTAGAAAAATTGTATGTGAAGAATTCCCCATTTCCTCAGCTCATTGAGCATTATTTCATATCCCTCCTGGTACCACATTGTGACTACATACATGTCTTTTTTGTCTTAAAGACATAAATTTATCTCACTTATTGTTTGCAAATGTACAGATTGACAGAACCAAGTGAAAAGAGAATTTTAGAAACCAAAACACAGGTACAGGTTATGTATTTATTTCCTGGTTGATACTGGAGAACCAATGGCGCCTGGCTTTACTCATCGCAGGCAGGCACAGGGAAGGTGTCACTTCAGTCACCTGACTGCTGCTCTGGCCGGAGGCAGAAAGGTGTCAAGGGCTGATTCATGTTTCGGAGCTCGGCGAAATGAGCGCGGGCGTGGCCGGCAGGCGCCCATGGGCCCGGGCTGAGTGACACGCGGCCAGCCCGGCCCGCGCCGCCATCTAGCGGCACCCGGCCGCTCCTGCAGCCGCACCGAACCGCCACGGACCTCCGCGGCACAGCCCCGTCCCACGGCAACCCGGAGCGGCGCCAAGAGCTGGGACCCACAGTGGTTAAATAAAGCCTAAATTAATTAGTTAATCAAGCAGCGTGTTGCTGAGGTAGATGCTGAGGGAGTGCTAATTTTGCCACTACTGACAGCTCGTGAGCATTCACTTTTAAACAGCCTGGCACAACACAGCCGTATGCTGAGTGTCTTAGAAGGCCTGCAATTATGGCTATTTAATAAGAAAATGTTTTCTGAATGTAGATCTATCCTTGCAAAGCAGCAGAATAAAAGAATAAATAATAAAACAAAACAAAACAAAGAATAAAAATTGTGCATCTCACATCACACAGTAGCTTTTGCAACTTCTACCTGCTATAGAACCTAAACTGCAAGCAGGGCTCACTGAAACCAAAAGCAGGGCTTGAGAAGTCAGTCATAAGAGTAGGAATTGCATTAAGTGACTGTTCTCCATGTTGTGGGCTATTTATTTCACTGCCAGCACACATCCTCAGCAGCAGAACTGTTCCAGTGCAGTGCCACAGGGCACAGGCTGTAGCAAGACGTGCATCAGCGCTGACGCACTGAGCTGTTCCTGGCAGGCAGCCCCTGGCCAGTGCTGGGGGCAGAGCTCTGTGAGCAGGGGGTACCATGGGGGTGGCTGTGATGTGTGTGCCCCTCTGCCCAGCTGGGACAAACCCCCTGAAGAACATCAGACACTGCTCATGTGAGAAAGACCCAACACCATTTTTATAAAACACATCAAATAGTTCTGTACTCATGCTAAGTGCTTGGCAAGGAGGTATCAGGTTACTAGAAACTGTTCACAGTATTGCCTATTTAGCTCTCTGGCCATCAGAAAACCCAAATTTTTTCTCATAATTAGATCCAAAATCCCTGGAACATCAATATACATATATAGTTACCATGGACAGGAAAAGAAAGTTTTAAGAAGAGTAGTTTCAATAAGTTTAGAATTTCTACCAACACATCAAAGACACTCCCTGACAATGCTGGAGATTTACTGGTGAGAACATGACTCAAAACATTCAAAGAGTATCAATAATGAGGAGTTTTTTCTTAATACACTTTTGAGTAATAGTTAAAATGTCAGCTGGTAAAGCTGTTTCAATTTCCACTCAAAGCCAGGAAGATAGGTACCCCCTAAGGGCACATACAAGAGCATTGTTGAGAGTGGCAGTTCTGGCATGCCAGGCCTGCTGTGCCCCCATGTTACCACCTTCCATCCAGGTGGGGCATTTTGTGGCTGAGGCAGGAAGCAGCAAGTTCCTCACATGTTCCTGTCTTACACCACCAGGAAGTCACAGCCAGTTACACAAGCATTACTGGGGTTGCAAAACTTACCATTTGGGGTCCAACATTCACATTGATTGGTCCCAAGGTTTTTGGCAAAATCTTAGTCGGAGAGTTGGTGCTGGAAACTGGCAATGCGATTACGGAAATATTACCTAAAAAGAGTGGTAAAACAGTTTTAAATTACTTCCTTAGTAACCTGTGAAAAACACTTTGGCAAATTCTCACACCACTTTAACACTTTGGAATCAGGTTAGCTTTGCTGTCTCATTTGCTGCAAACACACCCTCACGTAACAACCTCCAGACCTCCCAGCAGATGTCACAAGGACACCTCACAAAACTACACCTTCACTTTTTTACCTTTAAATTACATGTATTTTATTTCCAGAAACAATTTATTCTTGCTTAAGACAAGGAGCGTACAGCCTGACATTCCTCAGCATTAGAAGTGAAAATTAATGAGAATACTTCTAATAGAAGTCAACATACAAATCCTAATTATAATCCCGTGTACAAAATATGCATCCATAAACCTTCAAAGCCTTAACCATTCCTCATCTGACTGTCCCAGAGCATTCCACAGACATCACTGATGTAAGCCAACCACAGCCTGCCACCAGGCAGCCATTTGGACTTAATGTTTAAATCAAAACTGTTGCAGCACCTCCACTACTCCTTGAATATTCAATATTGTTGTGCACAAGCCTCTCAAAGCCCTGAGCACACTGGCTTATCCACAGACACCATGGTGGCAGCAGCTCCTTTCTCTGTGACAGCTTCAAAGCAGGAGAGCTGGGAACTGATCAAACACCGGCCCCGTTCCCTACACACAGCCTTATCCAGCATGGGAAGGGATGGGCATCTGAGGCACAACCAAATATAAGGAAGAGCTGCCACTGCCTGGTAATCCAGAGTCAGCCTGGGTCTAGCTGGGGTCATGAGGACAAGGATTGGTTCCTGGAGAGCTACTAATGTTCTCTGGCACTACAGACAGCAGCTGAAGGCATCTGAGGTGACAGGTCCCTTCAGAGCAGCACAGAACCCAGCCCTCCTCCCACAGGAGCCAGCCAACATTCAGCTTAGCCCACATGACCCAAGCTGACTCAGAGGTGTTACACATCCCTGTTCCCCTGTCTTTTCTCATATCACCTGTTCACTTCCACTGCCCAATTTTCTTTTCTCACTTTGTCCTGAATCATGGTCTCTTTTTTTTCATTCAATTTTAGTATACCTATGTTTTCCATGAGGTAACTGAAAAAATGATAAATTCAACACAGTAACTTCTCTGCAACAGGAAGCAGAAGCAACACAACTGAGAGAAAAAGGATCTTCCATAGTTACAGCACAACAGTAGAAAAGATGTAGATATATGCGAAGTGTCACCTTTATACGAAATATTCAACAGATATATGAGAAATACAAACAAACTGAGACTAGGATGTTCTAATGTTCTGTGTAAATTCTTTTGGCATCTGGAGTAATACTACTACTTAATATTAATTTTCCAAAAGGCAAATCTTTATCTGAAAACATCTTTGGAAGCAGCTTGCATCTCTAGTCAATAAAATGAATAAATTATTCAGTCATGTAACTTACCTAGAACAACAAATAAAAATCTCCCACACTTGCAAACCCACCCCCCCAGTAAATCCTTGCTCTGTTATGAAACATCTTTTGTAAGGTGGTGCCAGAGAGCACAAGACAGTAATTAATGATTTACATACACTGTGTTCCCATTTTGAGCCCAAAATAGTTCTCTCACTTGTCAGTTCTACTTTTGTGAGAGGATTTTGCCCAGGATTTCCCAAGTTGTGCCAGCATATTCCATCAAAACCTAGTCTCTCCCCTCATTCCAGACTGTTGCCATCAATGACGTGTCACTTCCCAGTACTGCTGTAGGAATTTTCCTCTTTTCTGCTGCAGCTGAAACTTTTGACCCTATTATCTCCAAGATCAGCTCTCATACTATTTTTCCTTGTCCCTTTTCTTACCAGGGAAAAGAAATAAATTACTTTCTCTGGTGCCTACAGCATAAGGTCACATGGCCAAGTGCAGTAAAATTGTGAAATGTCAGTTTTGGCTCCCAGCTATTAAAACCACAGGGCTACACAACAGAGTTGTCTCCAGCTACACTTCCCAGCCTGCAAGAGGCACTGGGCTGTCATGTTTGTGTGGGGCTCGCAGCACTGGACAATGAGCACAGCAGCACAGCCAATGCACACAGCCACCCACCACATCCATCACTGGGCACAGCTTGTTTCTTTCTCAGCATGCGCTACACAGACTGGTATCCATGTGATCCATGTGCTCCAGCTGCACCTGCAATAGCTTTGAACATTTGTATGGATGTACTTCCCTCACACACACAGGCAGACCCATGGCCAAAGCCACACAAACCCACCAGATTTACTGAGCAGTCCTGGAAAAACCACTAATAAACCACTAATTAGCAGCTACTGCTGCACTGTGCCTTCAGTTAAATGGCTCCCTGGATAAAAGAATATGGGCACCTATGGGGCAACTTCAGTGAATACAAGGGTCATTCAAATGACTTGATTTTGATTTTAAAAAGACAGTTGCTTACATATGGTGTGTGTTTAAATGTCTTTTTGGCTAGAGTTACTGTCAATAAAAAAGATTTTCATCTTCTAATCCCTACACAAATCCCTCATTTGGCAGCAGTACTGTCAAAACAACCTTAAGAGTTGACCAAGTTTTCAAAGAAATGTTTCCCTGCCCTTGTTCTTACTTTTAAATTTCTTCATTAGCAAATACAAGTATGTGAATGTGTAGATTTTAAAATATAGATAGGATAGAAAAGAACCAGTTTGTTTTTATGAGTGAGGTATTTCTTATCCACAATGGCCAGGAAGAAAGAAGAACCAAATTTTTCACAGTAAGAAGTTTTTCTATATGTTTGTCAGCAGTTGAAAAAATAGTAAAGAGAAAGTTTTATCAATTATAAATAAAATATTCCTCCCTACCATTTTCTTTTTTTCAAAATAGCATCATGGTCCAGATACTCATTTGAATCTCAATTGCCTCAAATATTATTATTATATCATTATACTATTATATCATTGTAGTGTTATTATATTTAGGAGGAAGTAGATGCCACAAAACATTCAACAGATTCAACTGAAAGCCGAAGTATCATCCAAGTAACTATATATACTATCACAAAGCAACTGTAAAGGCTTTAAAAATGACCAAATTCTAAATAAATGCCAAGTCTTAATAACACCCATCATTTGGGGACAAAAAAGATTGCACTGATTTATGTCCCAGGGCACAAGAGCAGTGAGTACAGTGATAAGCTGAACACAATGAGACCCATCAGCCTTGAGTCACGGTAATCTCACTGCATGGACGGAAAAGGTCAGCACAGATGGATCAAACTCGAATGATTTGTATAATAATCCTCAATTCTTATATAATGTTTCTCAGCAGCACTTTCAAGGCACAAAGGAGGTCAGTGTCATTATTCCCATTTACCGATGGAAAACCAAGCACATGGGAAAGAAACTCACTTAAAACTCTCATCGAGAGGCTTTAACTGCAATACACAGAAAGCCATCCCAAACTGAGCCTCCTTGGTACTGAAGCAAATTCAGAATAAAAATCTGCCAGACATATATATCTTTCAAAACAAAAGCACTTTGCTTCTACATTAAATTATTTTTCCATCCTTCAGTCACCACTATTGTTGCTTCTCAGGGAGAAGAAACCAGTGTTGCTATTATTTCATACTTTAAAAAGCCATCATCGCTACATAACTATTATTCTTCCTAGCATTTGTACAATAATTTTACTGGCACACACAAAGAAAAATTCAATTTAAATGATCTTCAGCTTCAAGCAGTCACGGATAAAGTTATTCATGTTTATGTACATGTATACTTACATGCTCACAAGACTCACTTTAAATCATCATGTGCCACCCTAAATAGCTTAATTTCACATAAACAACATGCACTCCTATACAAATATGAAGCTAAAGAGATTTTAGTGATTTCTTTGCCTGTATAACTAAATCTGTTAGGTCTGCAGCTTAGCTGCACAGATAATCAGAAACAATGTGAACTGGAGAATCTATAGACTCTCACAGCCAGTTTGAAGGAGACCATGGCTGATAGGGAGCACAGACCGACCAGCTGGAGTTACACACAAAACATACATCAACAAAATAGCCTTTGAATTTTCAAAGAAAACACCAGGGAAGTGTTGGTAATTTGGATTTCATATTCAGAATTCTAAACAAATGTCCACCTTTTTAAAGTGTCTCAGTGAACAGCCATTTTAAATAATACAGCCTATGGCTTGACAGTGATGGCAAAAACCCCATTTCAGAGTTGCGAGATATCAGCAGTCCATTAGGATATTTTGCAATACCATATGTGATACGTCCTCAGGGTTCTCTATTACACTAAGATATTTACTGATCTCCAAGATCAGTATTATAAAAGCATATAGAAAAACTGAATTTTTATCATGTTTTTAGTACACAAGTATTTTCTTGGTAAATTTTCTTCATTTGTTCATTGCACAAAATTACTGGGCTACAAACACAACTTTAAAAATTCCATAGCCTGTAGAAGCACATACATATCGAGAAATAGATGAAATCAAAGAGATCTGTAGAAAAGAAAAAAATAAAATGGGGCAGACAGTTTTTCAATGTACTTCAGGCTTACACTGAGTAGTACATATTCTGTCTTTTACTGTTCAGTTTGAGACAAATCTACGGGAGTTAAGAGCTTATGAATCTGAAATTACCAAGCATACGCCTATGGATAACTGCTTCTGATGTCTTGGTCATTTTAGCAGATCTCTTCAAGCATACAATGAAGTACTTCTATTACAGCAGCCCTGTGCACTAAGTTTTTAAAATACCAGCCCTGTCAGGACTTAGTAAAAGATAGGTACTGTGTAATAAAAAGATGCATTGAAACAAAAGTTCATTGTGAAGTTGTATTAGAACTGAAGATTTCCACCCAAAGCAAGCTCTCTGCAGCTATGATATGATTAATGGCTCCTTCCTCATGGAACCTGTTGCAAGATTGGTGCTCTATGGCTAGAGTCCCTTTTCCCTCCACAGCAGTAAAGTTAGAACAACGTGTAAACTCACAAGAACTGGGGACACAGTAACAAAAAAGTATTAACTAAGGACAGCAGGATTCCTCAAAACCATTGTGTGAGTCTACACTACACATTTTAAGATAAGAATCCTGTGCCTAAGGCCCCAGCAGCAGAAGATGTGCCCAGTCCCACTTGCCCTAGGGCAGCCTCCTCTTGCCCCGTGCACAGGTGTGCCCTGGCATCTATGCTGGTATCCCGAGATATCACCAGGCTGTTCCATCCAGCCATCCCCACTCTGCTGTGCAGCTACAGCAGCAGCGCCTGCAGACTGCAGGGGCTGATGACGACTCATTGACCACTAACATGAGTTTCCAAGTGATATCTGATGCAAAGCTCGATTTTATCACAGAATCACACCCAGGCAATTCCAACAGATCAGGGAGTCTTGGGACTCTCTAAGCTGCCAGGGAGCCCTGAAAGCTGCACATATCCCTGTGCATGGGGGTGGTTTTATGCGGCAGGGGATAACGCAGACACGCCCTCTGCTTGGAATCACCGGAGAAACAGTTTCATTTTCCGTTTTTGTAATAGATAGGAACTGGATTACCGAGCATGTAACTTAGTGACTGGGCGTGTCTCCCAACAGATTAAATTTTAAATCCTCCCAGTTACACCTGCAACTTTTTAACATGAACGCTTCACCATGTCTGGTTCAATTCAGCACAGCTTGCAACAATTACCCCAAACCCACAGTACAGCTGCCACTATTTTTCTCATTCACAAATCTAATTACACCAGCTTGAGGACTAACTTGAACTATTATAGTTAATCATTTGAACAGAATGAGCCAACGCCACAAAGGCATTTTGCCACTTAAGCCAGGATTTTGACTGAATGATGGATGCAGTTCCTATTAATCAACCTTACCGGGCACCAAAGTTCTGTTGACACCTAGGAGCACATCAGCCTTGTTAGCATGGATCCTCCCAGGAGTTTCTCCCAACAGGCACAGTCCACGATGGAAAACTAGAATAGCTGGCACATTCATACAGATCTATCCCCAAGGCTACAAACAGTCATCTCTGTTCTCCAAAACTTGAGAGGAAGAATTTCTTTTCCATGCAGCAACCCAAGAATATTAACTTACTAAACAGTGAGAACCAGAGCCATTTTTTTCTGTCTGGGAGAATTAAAATGCAGGTCTCCTACAGGAATAATTTCAATCACTAGTAATTTCAGGTAAGGAAATGAAGCACGGCCAGCCCAGCCAGCCACAGCTGAGCAATTTTGACTGTAACTATAAGAATCTACTATGTCAAAGACTAGGTGAAAAGGACTTTCAGAAAGGAGATATCCTGACTGTGATGCATGGACTACTAAAATATTTTACCCAGTGGTGGTCCTTGCACAAGCAGTCCCTGGCACTAGGTGAGTACCCTGGCCATCAGTCAAAAGCCATCTGCATGTGGCATTCCCTCTCAGATTGAATGAGTATTCATTTCAAGCAGAAGAAACAAGCTCCAAATGGAGCAGCTTTTAGCCAAAAGAGCCTGTTACCTATGAGTTAAAGGTAACAAATGTAGGGAAGAGAATTGTCTGTTGAACTAGAATTGTTCACTAAACAAAGTGCTCTACTGAGCACTGTGAAATTTCTTCTAGGCACATGTAGGAAGAAAATCTAGCTCCCTTCAGAATTAGGCAGCAAGTCTTTTTATGAGGATTACAAATTTGGATGTATATGCTTTGATTCTACAATCATCACATTTAAAACATCAAATTCCTTAGTCAATTTGCATTGCATTTAGATACGCTGGGTACTAGAAATGTTTTTTTTCCCCCCTAGTCATCATCTATGGAAGGAATAAAAACACAAATACTGAAAGTATTCTAAAAAGCCCGAATCAAAAAAAGCTGCAGCAAGAAGATGACAATATTCACTAACAAACACAGGAAACAAGCAATAATAAGAAAACTGAACTCCCAAATAAACCAAACAACCTGTCAAACTATTTAGAAACATTAATTCCGATTTAAAAATCAGCAAAAGTGACACAGCAGTACTCTAAGACTTACAGATCAGATTGCAATACCTAAGCAGTCTGTGAGCATTAACTTCTCCTGTAGCAAAATAAACCAGGAAAACACCCAGAGGCTGTGTGTGGACCATAAAGGTAAAGGACACTAAAGGTAATGGTGGGAAAGAAAAATGGAGCCTAATCAAACAAACAGTGCAACGGCAGCAACAGAGTAACTCCCTCAGATGGTTCAGGGGAAAAACTTGTGGAGAAAGGAGATTTTGAAAATTGAGCCTGTGAATGGAAGAAAAGCAGAGAAACACCATTTTGGTGTGTAAGGGTCAAGTGATCATCTACTTTGATTAGGCATTTTAAGTGAGACAAAGATAGAAAGTTTCCCCAACACAACGATTATCTCGTGGTGGTAAAGCTGTGGAAGGAGACTGCAGTATCTGTGTGAGTACAGAAACAGAAACAGCTGACTCGGTGTCTCAAAAGCAAAAATTTCTAGAACTTGAAATCTGATGCTTTCAAGAAGGTTCTCATTAGAGCAAATGGTGTCTCTCCTTTGTTCTTGAACATATTATAAATCCATCATGCTTCAGTCTAAGAATACTATAAAGACACATTATAAATAGGCCCAGATATGTAGAAATAAATTGCCTTTATTTTTACTATAGCAAATTATTTAACTTAAATAATGGATTAAAAAAATACAAACTGCCTTCACTAGGAAGCTCACAAAGCCCTGTTAAGAGATAGTGGATCTGAATGCCTTTTTGGAGTTTCTTCCCCTCCCACCCATTAATTTCCAGAGTCCAACAGTGAACGTGCCAAAAGAAATAAGTAAAGGATGCTTTAGATTGACAGTAAAAGACAGCTTAGATACTGGCTGTATCTATAACAGTTTCCCCAGCTTTTACAGAATATTTGATTCTCTAAGAGTAAGCCATTGTGAACAAGATGTTATATCTCAATAGAGATGTCAACAATTTTTAATTATACCTCAAGGTTAAAAAAAAATAAAATCATTAGATCATAACATTTTATAAAATATACAAAAATGGAGGTAATGCATCCATTATCTCAGAAGCAAAATCTGATAAAGAGTGGGATACGGGTGATTGGGATATTCCTAACAGTAATGACCTATGCTTTATAAAGTTATTCAGTTATTTTTTTGCACAAATCAATTGCTTGTTTCAGAAATTATTTGAAAATGTTGTACTTAGTCTTTTTCTCTAGCATCACGACACAATAATCACAAAGGAATGAAGCACAAAGTGCAATTATCTCACCAGCGTGCAATAAATAATTCTCAAAGGCCTACAATCAGTCTGTCATGTTCTGCAAAGTTTAGAAAACTAGGAAGATACTGTAGCTCCAGCCATTTTCTGTTTAGACTGTCTCATTTTTTCAGTCTCTTAGGTTTGATGGCATGAGCCAAAAATCATCCTTCCTGCTCTTACATGCATTGGGTTATTGCAGTGGATAACAGCAAATCAGTATTTACTTAGAAAGGTTGATTGAAATGTTTTCTGAATTGCAAATCCTCGAGTTTTCTAGTATAGATAAGGGGTTTATTTTACTGGAACACTATAGCTGTTACGACTGTCATAAATTTTTTTTCAGTCAAAAGTGACTAATCTTGAAGTGCTAAGATAAAACAGGATAGGACAAAATAAAATTATTATTGTAAATTGTGCAGAACATTTAAAATTATGACAACATGCTTAGCCTTCTCTGTCATTTTGACTACAACAAAGTCAGGGAACTTTAAGGGTGGGGTATAAATCAGGAAATTCAGCATATTATTCACCATCAAGGAATGAAAAAAGGGCTTATTTTATTCTCTTGTTATTTTTACTGCACCCTTTTTTCCCCTCTGAAAATCTGAAGACCTTCCTGTCTTTGCTACTGACACTTACATGTCAGTTATAAACAACTACCAGTGGAGATGTATGAAATACATTGTAAACATTTTAATTCTGAGTATCCCAAGTGTGAATCAACCATATGCAGTGAAATAAGTCATAATGTATGTATCAAATAGAATTCTCTTACCTTTTGTTGGACTCTGGTTCTGATCTATAAATCCTTTCAAGTCTCCATTTGTGGAAGTCACACCAACCTGAACAAAACATTTTTGAAGTCTTAAAATATGACAAACCTTTCTATGTTTTCTAATATGCAACTAACAATATTATGAAAGCAACTTTGTGCATTATGAAACACCATAATCCCATGGACAGCAGAGTCTAACAAGAGCATGAGACTCAAGGCAAGATATCCAGGACTTTTACTGTGTATATATGAAGACAAACTCTACTTTTAACTAAGTTGTTACCTAAAGTACACCCTGACCCAAGCAGCCCATTCTGGCTATTATGGTGTAAGGCACTGTCCCCTTCAAGTCAAAGGGAGCCACTGCCACCAATAACACAGCAGAAATCTGCCCATGTCCAGTTGCCTCAGTACTAAGCTGCACAGTCTACAGGTCTGAGATGTTGATGCATTTTAAATACATTTCCTAGTGTTCAGATATGCTGATTTACTGAGGGTAAGTTACTGGAGACATGAAAAACTTAAATCTTATATAGAATAGTGCAACTCAGACTGTGGTGTGCACACAAAGCAAAGGAAGGTGTAGCTTGTATAAAAAAATACAAGATCACACCTCCTGGACGAAGAAGGGAAGAGATGGAAAGTCCCTCATGTCCCAGCAGCTAACAGGGAATGGGCACAGCAACAGCAGTAATGGTAAGGCAGTTTGCAGTTTCAGCACTTCGTACTCACACCACCTTTGTTCAACACAGCATCTTGTTCTGCTTCCAAGCTGTGACAAGCACTGAGGGACTGAGCCCCGTTGGAGCAGTAGGCAATTAAGCTAAATATTGCAAAACCTCTTTTTAAAATATTACAAAATTTGAGTACTTCTGTAAATCACTGAGACAAAGGGTTCCGGTATCCAAGTTAAAAGAAGACAATCATATGATGAAGGATCAAACATTTTGCTTTACTTTATGTATGTAGCTTTTGCTTTACTAGATGTATGTAGCAATAATGGAACCTATACTAGGGCCACTTGAAGAATTTTAATATACTCAACTTAGAGTATCATTTAATTTTAGGCAAATTAAACAGTAGTAACATAACTAAAATAAACTACACAGGACAAAAGAATTCCTAATGTAAGCATTCAGTCTCTCAATTCTGATTAGAGACCTTGTATTCAGCAAATAATTTTTGTAGGGGAAAATCCACACACAGCATCATGACAGACTCTTGAAAATACTTCTATTACATTTTTTTCCCCATCAGGAGACACGTAAGAAGATCAACTGTTTCTGCAGTACTCTGATTGTAAAACACTGCCCAAACGAGCTCAGTTATGTGCTTCTATAAACAAGCCCTTGGAGATGCTCAGTACAGTTCCTCAGTTTATCTCAAGCATTGTCAGTATCAGACTTGATCTTTCCTGCCTTTCCTGGCACACCCAACTAGACTCTCCTACACTCTCAGACGCTTGGGCTGTTGTGGTGTATCCCCAGAGGCTGTGTCGAAAGAGAGGTGTCCCATTTTCCTTTCCATTCCCGGGCTGTCTCCCAGCAGGTGGCAGCGGTGCAGCAGCGATGCAGCGGGGCTGGGGAGCGCCCGAGCGAGAACACCCGGATTGGAGCAGGGCGAAGGGAGGAAGACATGAAAGCAAACGCAAAACGTCTCCTAGCACGGTTTGGTAGCAGATCCAGAAAAGAGCAGCATTCTAGGATCCCTCCTCCTGGGTGCTTGGGCACAAGGAAAGCTCGTGTGGTAAGGGCCCACTGTGGTTCCTTACACTGAAGATGTATTCTCGAGGAGATGTTTAACCGAGAGGTTGGTGAGGTGAGTAATTGCACAGTGTAAAGCACTGCAAGGCCATTCCAGCACCCAGCCAAGGGGAGGGAAGAGGCAGCACTGCTGGATCACACCACAACACACAAACAACAGTGTCAGCTTCTCCCCAGGACCCCTGCCTGCCTCTGCAGCAACGAGAACAACACAAATGGGAGAAATTTTAAATTCAGAGAAAGAACAGGGGTCCACAGGGATAAATATCAAGTTAGTTTACAGGCCTCAACTCCTTCCAAGAGAATGGATAAGAATTACAAAGAACATCTTCAAAGACAGCACTGAAATTTGTTCACAGTTAAACATTCAGCTCTAGATTTACAACCGTACATTTCCCTATTGATTCACATCAGTGTTTTAATCAAACACTGAAGATGATGTACATATGCAGTGGCAGAATGAAAATTCTAACTTTTACGTTTAACTCTTGAAAGATTTAGAAGGAAATGCAACAAAGTACTTGAGGGGGGGTTTTTGTGTGTATGTCATACTTCAGTGATCCAAATGACACAAAATTAAAAAATTTCAGTTTGCACAGAAATACATTCTTTTCATTACAATGGTCCTAGCAGCACATTTATAAAGAGTAGCACTTTTCTCAATTTTATAATCTTCGTATCTAAGTTTAGAAGAGCTTGACAACCAACTTGAATTTCATGAGAACTTAAGTGAGAAATGTGGCAGATCTAAAGGAATTTGTTTCCCTTGCAGAAGAACGATCCCAACTAAGCCCTCAGAAGCAGCAATGTGTGATGCAACATTACGATACTGCAGCACAACAAGACCTTTGTAGGATTCCATCTCAGTCTTCAAGAGGTCCCAGGCCACATTGTTATCTGAGACAGACCACCCACTGCTTTTGGGAATCTTGTACCCTAACAACTCCTAAGCTGAAACCAGCAAACAATCCCATGCTTAACTGGTATCATTTGTTACTTTTTGTACTGCTTGTGTGATATTTCTGCTTTTTAACACTGGCCCAGAGTGTTTGGATTACTCGGCATAGCAGGAGCTGGATTGCTGCTTCTGTCCATCTGCAGCACAAGGAATCCAGCCATGACGGAAGATGAAGAAAGGATTTGACAGGCCTTTGCATACTCCTAACTATCTTTGAGGTTTGTTTGCCTTTCCTATTAGGTAACTAAGTTTCCAAACAGGTTGAGGGGAAAGAAGAAAAAGAGTCACAATCAGAGTCTTGGATGGGGCCAACTGCCATGAGCAGCTCTTGTAGCTTGCCAGCCTTCTCTACTGCTCGGCTGGGCAAGTCTCTGTGACCAACCTCAGCAGTTAAACTTTCTTCCATGCTGACATGTGAAAGGAGAACTATTGCAGCCATTTAACTGCCCTGACCTATGGCAAGACAGCCACCCTTTGAGAAGCAGTGACAAATAACTTCACAATCAGAACTAACAGTCTCATTCAAAAAATCTGCTTAAGTCATTTTTTTCTCCATTTGTTAGTACTGTTTTGGTGTCTTTTTACCTGAAGGACAGATGGGAAAGGAGATACAAAACAGGCAAGAAAAACACATTTTATCATATAAGCAAAGAATGAAATAACCCAACTCAACAGGGTGATTTGAATTACATCTGGGTACAATGTATATGGTAAGCACATGAGCACCTCTTTTCCAAGAGAATATGTAACTTTTATTCAACATTTTATTATTCATAGCTTCTTTGGTTGGATTAGTTTTCTAACGAAGGTCAAGTTACCCATAAACAATATTCCACAAGCAGAGTCCAGAAAGGGTCCTGCATTTAAAGAAAATGAGCAGTAAGCCCAGCCTGGATAAGTTTCCTATTACACACTCAAAAAGTCAGGAAAGAAAAACAGTGATGGGGAACGTTATTCCTCTTGCATACACATTCAATCTACATCCTGGCACGTGCTTGGAGCACAAGCTTCCTTGGGCAGAAGGTTGTTCAACACAGCTTCCTGCAAGATGAAAAGCCTTTTCAGCCATAGCTGCACGTGCCTGTGATACAGCAGGAGCACAAACGTGCCCAGCTGAGGGGCAGTGATTTCAGAACGCAGACATGGCAGCTTCCTGCTGTGCACATTTGACAGAAGATATGTGCCCTTCAAGAGTTTCCTAGAAAATGCCCAAATTCCAGTAGTTTAAAGTTTTCTTTACTTGATCCTTCAACATATAGGAAAAAAGATGGAAATACTCTCACAAAGAAGCTGTCTCCCTCAACTCACTCTGCAGATCACTAAACCATTTCTGACACTGTAACAAACACTAACCTTACCTTGAAACAGGTTTTGACCTGCAGAAACCCCCAGTTGCAGAAACTAAACCCTGCAACTCTGCAAATTCAGAAGCATTGTGGCCTTCTAACAGCATCAGGAAACACCAGGGCACTATTGCCCTGAGTGTGCAATTCTGTGTAACCAAGGTTGGGAAAACCCAAAGAAGTGCTACCAATAAGGACAGAAAGCATATGACCCCCACATGAACAGGTAAACATGAAAACTGAGTCCTACATTCATCTGCCCCACAGCAGCTGATTTTTATTACAATAAACCCATACTTATTAGGTATCTGACTAGGTTTGCATGAGTTCGATATGCAAAATTTCAAAGCACGCATACCAATAAAATATTCCTTCTCTAAAGTAACCATAGCATTGAAGTAAACAACAAAATCATATTTCTATATTCAGCACAAGAGTAGGTTACCCAGACTGAATGTCACATCTGTCCTCAGAGATTTTCAAAACCCAAAGCCCTGATGGAGCCCTGAACAAAGCACCAAGCAACTGGGTTCCAGTGTCACAGAGCTTTGCACAAAGCACCAGAGTAGATGGCCTCCTGAAATCCCTTCCAACCCATGCCACTCTATGATTATTACACAACACTTCAGGGATTTTACTGGGATTGGTATTTATTCTTTGACTGCATCGAACAAAAGGTCAAAGCCACAAATGACCTGGATTTGTGCAGCTGTCCCACATACATCAGTAGAATTACTTATTTGTACTAGAGTTGAATATGACCTATGAAATAATAAGCAAAGGGCTTTGAATATACACATCAATTTATTTTGTGTCTTGGTAAGCTTGAATCAAAAAGTGAGATATAAGACACCTCAAAGCCTGGAACTACACACCAAATGAAGCTATTAATAAAGCAAACAGAAATTTCCAACATTCAAGAATTAATTTAACTGAACTACGTCCTTGGCAACAATCTAACTAACCCAGTATGCACAAAACCTTTTGCAGCTACTGAACAGAGCACCATCCTAGGTTACCTGCACTTTTACTGTGGGGCACTCCTTTGGTGGTGTTGGTTCCTAAACCTGCTCAGATTTAACTAGACTGCAGGATGCCCTGTCAAAGGCAGTCAATAGGCAAATTGCCCAGGGCCCAAAGTCATACTCAATTCACTGATCACCAGGCTTAATCAGAACTGTTCTCTATACAAACTGTCTACCTCAGGAAGCACAGCTAATTAGGCAAAAAATTAAGGTCAGGATGTTAAGACATTTCATAAGCTTCCTCAGAACACAGGACAGAGGAGTCAAATACAGAGCCCCAAGACACCTCTACAGGATGGTTAATGAGCAAGCAAAGAAACAAGAAGGCCTTCAGTCTTCTAGAAACCAGGAGTGTACCAATATTAGCAAAGCAATATGCAGTCTTTCTATTCTTTCTTGAGATTTGAGACTCAGACTCAGTAGAAGGATTTTACACAGGTGCAAAGGTGAGAAGGTTAAACAAGATGAGCAGCTTTCAGCTAAGTTTGGAGCAATGTGAGAGGAATCACAGACTCACAGAATATCTCAAGTAGGGAGGGATATGGAAGGATCAATACGAAAACAGCATAAAGCATTGCCTCAGTTATCGACCTGACCCACAGCTGAGTAAACTCCACATGTTTAAAAAGCTTCTAATCAGTCTAAGTTTATCAAAATATTACAAAAGATGATGAGGTATACATTTGTGGTATACAAAAATCAGACAAGATTTTTTAATTTGAAGGTCTTTGTGTTTGATTTCTTGTATTTGTCCATAAAATTCTGAAAGTCAGAAGTGACAGGCAGAATGCCAATATGAAAAGTAACACATGTTGAAGAGTTATACTTACATTTTTTGCCGTCATGTCAGACAGTATTGCTTTATACTTCATAAAGCCATAAGATATCCCTTTTCATCTTCACAGAATCTTTAAAATGAACATCCTGTAAGAAAGTTAATGAAATATCTTAGTTGAAAGCCAAGCTTTTGATAAAATAATCACCACAATATTGATGTTTTGCAGATACTAAAAATATACGTTGCTTGGAACAGGCAGAGATGAAATCCTATATATAAAGGCCCAACTTACATCAAGGCCTAGCTACATTATTGTGCTAGTAAACCATGTTATATCATTACTAAAGTTTTGTAATTAAAACCATGCAATCTTTTGCATCTAATGCAGATTGGCTTTGAAAATTGAAGCGAATTACTTCTCTCCACTATCTCTTTAGCCACCAACAAGAGAGAAAGCTTTTAATGAACTGTATACATACAGAAAACATTCAGAATTTTTAGGAAATGCACAAGAAAAAAAGCAATTCAGCTCTACCTCATCTTTTAAATATTTTCATGCTTTTAAATTAAACTTGTGTAGTTAGAATTATAATATTAGAATTCCAGGAAAAGACAAAAATTTTGGTATACGAAAAAATACTTTAAAGTGACTTATTTTTTAAATGAAAGCTTCCACAAGTCTAACAGAAAACAGAAAAGTTACAAATCAACACAGTCAGAACAAACCATTTTAAAGATAGAATTTACTTGACAAAATGTTTAAGTACCGTGAAAGTACTTTCTAAGTACTATTAGCAGTTAAAAAATGGACAAATTTGAATTGCATTTGGATGAATAAGAGAGAGAGAACTGCTCACACTTTCAAGTGTGGAAATAAATTCAGTAAAATCAGGAAAACACATCAGCTACTTATTTGATAAGACTCATGACCATTTACAGCAGAACTCACCAGCTACAAAAGCAGGGTGCAATTCATGACATTTCCTCTGTATTTTAACCTATGGGAAGTTTGAGAATGGCCAATGTCTTCACGTCCCTTCAGGAAAGTGCCAGGGATTGTTTCAGTAGTGTGTGTAACTAATGAGGAACTCTACCATCACATCCCATCACTGCTTTAGTAGTTTTGGACAACCCAGGGGAATTTTAAATTCTAGGCTGTTTCTATATATTTCTTGGTTTATTCTGATATCATATCAATTAAACTGTTAGAGGAAAACCATTTTATTCAACTTAGAGGTGTCCTCCACTTCCTGTTGACTGAGTTGTACTTATCTTCCTTAGTCCCTCCCTTTATTGCCATATTAAGCCATAATTAAGCAGTTACTCCAGTATGTGAACACCACACAATTCTACTAAGACATTCTCCTGTGAAAACTTGTACATTTTAGTTTCACCACAAAACATCCAAGAAAATAATAAGAATTTTTCTCTGGCTTCAGAGAAGATACTTCTAAGAGGTATCTATTCCCACCCTGGGGAAAGGGGCTACTGGATCTGGTAGTAATCTTGAAACCTGAAGCCATAAAAGCTACAGAGGTCATGGCAAAGAGCAAATACTGAATCCTTGCAATGCATCTGAAAATTATGATCTTTGTGCCTGTTCTTTTTCCACATTTCTCACCCTTCCAGATGAACTCTCCAAATACATCATCTGGAGCTCTGGTCAAAATTCATATTGTAGTCTGACCTCCCTCTCTTTCTTTAAGAGGCTTTACAAGTAATTTACTGAAATAAAATGTAGTTAAGAACACATTTGCTAAGCAGTTTTAACTCATTTACACATAAGCAAACTAGGTTCATCTTTGACAAGTTATTTGCTGTCAAGCTGAGTGATCCAGAAGGTATTGTCCATAAACTATTACAGTCCTTTGCCACAATGTTCTTCACCCAGTATGAACAGTTGGTATTCTTCCAGCTTTATGAACACATTTTGTCAAGCCCAAGAAGCCAGACTTTGTGACCCCACCATCTGCCATGACCTCTTGTCAGGTTCAGACAAAAGAACTGACACAGATGGCCTCAAAATGGAGATTCTCTTCATCCCCAATTGCTGCATGTGCTTGCACCACACAGATAGAAAAACATAAAACTCAACCTTTTTTGTTCTTTAGCTGGTTCTACTGAAATGAAGCTGCATAAAGACAGGTTCAGAGCCCAGAGCACATGAGACACAAAGACTGCTGTATGTGAACTACCTTTGTCCCTTCACAAGCTAAGCCTTGGTTTATAACTCACTCCCATAATTTTGCCTTTTGGTCACATATTATACAGTACAAGGAGCCAACCAAACTGTCTCACTTTGTAAACTCTGAGTTGCAGCTTCTTCTAGAACATATTTCCTAATCACTTATGCCACTGACATTAAAAAGCCAGTTTGAGCATTAAATTTACAAAAGCCCAGGTAATCAAGCTCTAGCTACAGCAAAACAGTCCAGGAGTTTTATCTGTACCTATTCTCGCTACAAGTTAAAAGCCAGATCTATTCTAAAGTTTTGGTGATACTGAAGCTGAATTCTAGTGCAACAAACAGTGCAAAACAGGAAACAGTTACCTGCAGAATAACATTACATTCCTTCTTATGTTTATTTTCTATTGTCCCAAGTTTTCTTTTTAAATCACCCCTCTAAGACAACATAACAGTCTGTTCTCTGCTTTACCAAACTTATCCTGGTTTTTCTTCTAAAATTTTTTTAGTACTTAAAATCACACCTTCACATAGATCAACACCATGCAAAGATCCTCCTCAGTGCCAGAGGCCAGTTCCCAACAGAAAGTGTCATTTATTTAAGTATTACATCAGTACTAAACATCTACAAATGAAGACGACTAGTGGAACAATTACCTAAATTGTTATGATGAAAAGTCTTTATGGAATGCATGGAAAAAAAAAAAAGATATTTTAGTATACTAGAATGATTTTCATCATGACTAAGGAGTGCTTTTTTTTCACTTACTTGGTAAACAGTATTGCAAAGTGAAAATTATTCCAGGTAACTGGGTCAGCTAAGAGGAAAGTGTGATCAGTTTCAAGACATAGAAACCTGTATAACACCAGCCTTTCCACAAGAAAGTAATTTATACTCTTCATACCCCTCTCCCTAGTACTAAATTTCAAGCTATGGTATTACAAGACTGATTTCAGAAGGCAGCAGTAACAAAAAAGACTCCTTATTAATCTGTACAGGCTCAGTTTTAAACCACTAATTTATGCACAGCATCTACATGGCTCAGACCACCTGTTACACATATGCTGCTTCAGTGTGTCTCAGTTTTCAGACCAGTAAAATTTCAAAATTATGAAGTACTTATCAGAAATCCACCTGTTCCCAGGAAGTGTTTCTCCATCTTGTTCCTAAAACCATTTCAATATCTAACTCCTTTTAGAATAAACTGAGATTAAAAAAACAATTTTAGTGAAAATATCTGTATGTACTAGTCAGAATAATTTCCCGATATCCCACAAAACAAAAATACAACTTTCTTATCAAATTTCTGACATTTAAATTACAGATTTTGCATCCCTCTGAGCAGATTCCATTGATTTGTCAACTTTTTTCCTGAGTCTTCTTCAGATGATTTAGTCCTAGTTTTATCCTTTATGTACGTAGACAAGAAATTAACTTAGCCTGCACACTCCAGAGACAGGAATACGATATAACATCCAGCTTGTCACTCAATGAAGCTCTTCAAAAAAGCCAACCAAGGTGTTTATTCAACAAGTCACACACACAGGATGGGAAATACATCACCACCTTCAGCTATCACACAGTAATTTTTATTTTGAAAATAACGTTAGAAAGTAGCTCTAAGGAAGCATTTGAAAGGAACTCCCACCATGATATGTATGATGAAGGTCTGGCAGGTATAAGAACTTATTTTTCCAGCTTTTACTGTGAGCAATTGTATGCCTTCAAAAAAGTCCTAGCAGATAATAGACAAGGTGATTAGAGAGACTGAGCAAAGGAAATCTAAGTGACTTGATCACTGAATGATGAGTTTTTAACAAAATAAAATAATTTGAGAAGAGTAGTCAGTTTAAAAGTATCATTGTTTAATCACCTTTACTTGACTTAAAAGGCTGCAGCCTATGAAACCAAAGCACAGAAGTTCTCCCAACTGTATGACACAAAAAGGAAATGAGGATGACTGCTTTAAACTGAGATGCAAACGAAAGATAAAACCTAATTTGAAAGTGAAGATCTCATCTGGTAGTTATGATTGAGCAAAATGCCAATGTATGATCAGAAAAAATTAACTGACACCTCCTGGCAACAGCAGTTACTATGACTCAAGTTTACACAGTACAAAAACCCAGGAAAAACAGATGAGGCCTTTGTGCAAGTTCAATGAGTATAAACTGTAGCACTTCATCTCTGTAAGGGAGAATCACCAACCTGTGTGGTTTGCTAAAAGCATGTCAGGAAAAATGTCCCCTTAAGGACTTCATGTAGCAAATACTGAGGCAACAAGTGACTTGGATCCCATTCAGTACTCTCGGACTCGATCCCAAATGCTACATCCCCATTACTCCCACTGTTTGCTGTATTTACTCTCACTGTTGTACTTATTATATGACTATCAATGTACATATCATATGACTATACCTGTTGTACATATATATGTGTACATATGTACATATATAGCAAAAGCACTATTGATGGAGGCTACTGAATATCCTGAATCCCAGTGATGAAGACAGGTCTGAATGAGAAGAACACATGACAAGGGCAGAAAATCCAAAGCTGGATTCAGACTCTCTCCTAGCTGAAAGTCCTCAAAATCTCCATTCACTTAACTGCACTGCTGACCCTCAAGTTCTGCTGCTTGTCCAGTCCTGACAGTGCTGAGACCCCAGTTCCAGCAACCTGGAACTGGATACTTCTTCCCTTGAGGGACTCAGTTTCTTAGGCATGTTCTCAGACATGCTCAATGCCAGTACCAGCACTAAACTACACAACTAAGAATAGGAGCAGCACTCATGGCTTATTTCAAAATCAATGAGGTGAAGTATGTCTCTTATTGTCCAAATAAGGAGAACTTTACATTAAGTGTGGAATAATTCCCAACCACTTGAACCTTTGAAGGCTCTTTTAATTCCCCAAACCAGCTTACTGTCATTCAAGATAAAGTACGTAGGGCCTGACATCAGAACAGCGGGTAACATTCATGCAGCACTTACAGCGTGATCAAAATGTCTTTTTGAATTTTATAGACAACTTTCATCACTACCAAGATAAATTTAGAATTAACAGAAATTTAGCTGCAGGTTTTTTCAAGCAGACAATCTATTCTATAAGCTCATTTTTTGTTCTCTCACTAGGCTTCTAGCCCATAGCTGACTACTATACAGGGCACAACCTTGGGAGTCTGCTGCCGCCGTGGAAAGAGACAGGCACAACTTCCTTTCAGAGGAAACAGCACACTGTATTTTCACAAACACATTTTTGCCTTAAGAAATTTCATTTTCACAATGGATTGACATTTGAAAAAAATATAGTGATCTATGTGATGACTGCAAAATACCTTGGTAAGATGGTTTTTGTGCATTGCCAATAATATACTGGCTCCTCTTTCAATTAAGCTCAGCTGAAAAAAGCATCTTTTTGACCACTGAGACTTCACACCAGCTTCTTGCTACCACCAGCTCATACACTGCATGGCACATCAGAGAATGTTCTAGATTTCAATCTGGTTTTGTAAGTTTTAATTTTGATATTTTAAAATTTCCAGAATTATCACTGCATTGACAATATACGGAAAAGTTTAACTACACTGCTGAGATATACTTTTGTCTACACCTCACAGCTGGAAGGATCTCAACATCCAATGAACTGAAAATAATTTTACATTTGCATTTAATTAAAGATCACCAAGTTACAGTGTGACAAAAAACTTGATGATGAAGACTTGGTAGCTATTTCTTCAATTTTCCTTATAGTTTGCTAGAAGCTTTGCTCTACTTTAAAGCCATTATTTAACTCTACTCTTGCATGGATTGAAGATTATGACAGTATTCACTAAAGGCTAAAGGTTACAAAAAATTTCATACTTCTTTAATTATAATTTGGTACAAAGGCAAAAAGGGATTTTTTTGGTGATTCACAAGCTCAAAAATACTGATTACAGCACACAAAATTACCTGAAGGGCACAATTCCATGAAATATATTGCAATGCTCTGAGATCCCACCCCGCCAAGACTGCTAAAAGGGATCTTCCACTTTTATCCACTTCTTCCACTCCTTCCCCATGCTGCATGCTCTCAACAGCTCCCATTCCTACCTCATCCCCCCAGCGAGCCAGTTCAGTTCTAATACTGTCAGAATTCCAACAGTGGGACTGAAAGGGGGTAGAAGAAAGTTTTCCATATGCTGCGACCCACTTGCAGCTCCAGGGGACACCCAGGCCTGTGCACAGGACAGGACTAACCCTCAGATTTGACCCACTGATTGATCAGGTCAGTCTGGTTTCCAGAACCACATCATGATTCCATTTCTGAAAAAAAGCCTTTATGATCCCTCCAAATTTACTTATGGATTGAAATATCACAAAAAGTTGGATATGGTTTGTTTATACGAAGACTACTGCATGCTTTTGAAGAGTTCACTGGGGTGTGTGCATGCTTCAAAACTCTATTAGGAAGGGGATATTTTTGTCTCCAGATCATAGCTTCCTCAACTTCTTATACAGCAAGAAGCAGGATGAATAATTTGCCTTTGACAGAGAGCAGCAGCCTTCTGTTACCAAATCAATACAAAGCTTGACATTTTATCAGTTGTATATATGGATTTATTGATCTAAAAAAAGTTTGAATGCATTTGCAATTGTAAGTTGAATTTTAAATAAACTGAAGTTTACAATAATTTGATTGCACCTTTAAGAGAACAGAAATGTATTTCTCACATTTCTCAAATCTCAAGGTCAAGTTTATAACAAAAGGAAGTTACCTAACTCCTTCCTTCCAAGAAATGGAGAGCCCATGCACACATAGGTTTCTTATTTCACTCTGAGGACATAAGCTTACTTTCACTTGCAGTTTCTAATCTCATCCATAATTACTGGTCACGTTACCACCATAATTCTTGGATGACCATTAGAGTTCACAAGTGATTTATAGTATGTCAATGCATTGCCATTCACAAGCCTTAATGAGCAACTACTGATACATTGGCTTTAAGATTTTAGTTCCCACAAATGTCATTATAATACCTGCTACCAAGTTGAAGAATTCCTCTATACAACTGGAAGTTCACAGCCTTAAAGACAAGTGTGTACCTGTTGCAACCTGCTAATTTCTTACTGACTTTATTTTTCGGTTTTTTTTCCCCCCTGAAATTTGCAATAACAAAACAGTAAATGAAAATGGTCCCTTATTCACACAGAACACATTTGCTAACACCACCCATGGGTAAATGGATTATGAATTCCTATCAAATTAACCTTCCCATACACCCAGCCAGATGTTATAGTCACCTGACAGAGGTTAGTGAGGGACTCAGTTGAAAAGTACTAAAGAGGTTGTAAGCCACAACTGAATCATTTGCTATTCTTACCCAAACCAACACAAATCTGGCAGCAACAGGAACCTCATGAAACAGGAGAAACCTGCCTTGCTAAACAGAGGAGCATGTCCTAGGCTCCACAGGAAAATATAAATTAAGCTGCAAGACCAGAATTACATTCACAAATGGATTTTGGTCTAAAGATGTTCTGTGTTTTGGATACAGGCATTCCATTCACTGTTAGGAAAGAATCAAGGAATAGAAGTACAGTCTCAGCTACTATCACTGCTTTCTCTGACCACTGTTTGTGTAAAACCTGGTGGTCAGGGCACATCCCACTGACTGAAATAACACAAAACCATGCAAAACAACGTCACCTTTATAAAGTGGCTTATTTCTACAGGTTATGTTAATTAACAGCAGATTTAGAAGTTTTGTGAAAAACCTGGCTGTAAACCAGGAAGATCCCAGTGCCGTGACAATTCTGGATAATGCCTTCAAACATACCTCTAAAGGAGCCCCTTCTAGAATTCATGCTTAAGTGATTTGGGAAGCTAACAAAAATCAAGTTGTCTTCTCTTTTAGACATTATCATCAAGTCAGAAAGAATGAAACTCTGCTGACACCTGAATTGCTGCAGTTCACAACCAAGCATACTAACAAAAGTAAACACTCATCTTTTCCCAGCTTGGTTCTAGGCTCCATAGTGACAGCCAATACTGGATGTGAACTGGCTAAAGCATTATTTTGCGACCAAGTCAGTGCTGCAAAAATCTAGAAGTTACTTCAGGTTTCAGTAAAGACAAATATCCTCAAAAATGGCTTCACAGTAGGCCGTGGATTTTGCAAACCATGTTCTGAAAGGCAAAGAGTTTCTTCAACAGTACTAAGTGAAGAGCTGGATCAAGAATTATTTCCAAACGTCATCCCTTTTCATTTATTTACTGTTCTGTATTTCACTAGAAGTATGATATTCTAAAAATCTGTGCTTTTGTTACAATTCTATTTATGTATATGACAGTATATTAACATAGATAATGGTCTTGCAAACTGAACTATTGTAGGCCTGCAGTTTGATTTGCTTAGATTGATTTTTATGCTATAAATATTGAAAAGCATAAAAGTAAAGTTGAACAGTCGGTAACGACCTTTACTGGAAACTATCACTGCACACAGGAAATCAGACCAAGGAGCAAAGGAGTTCCTTTAATGAAACGATGAAAGTAAGATCACTTACTACTGCCTCAAATTCTTGCAAAAGAGTCATAGCCTATAAATCAAATAATGGGGGGAAAAAGAATCCATTTCATTCTAGTACTGGATGTTACAAAACACACATGAAGAATCAATCCAGGAAGCTGTTATAAAACTGTAACTCCCTACCACACCTGCACCTTTTACAGTATTTCCTTGCATATCCCTGGGTTCTCAGATCCTGCCACAGGCATGTGTGCTCTCAGCTCCAACATGGTATGTGCACTATCACCACCCGAAGATACCGGGATTGTTTTTCATCTAATACCTAAAGTTTTGTGACAAACCCATAGGATTCCAGTGGCTTCTTGGCTTTATACACAAAAAAATCCACAAGTGTAATTCCTTGCACCAGAGCAGACAGGTGATTTTCCCTATTTTAAGATTTACTGTTGATTCATTCGGAGTCATGTATGGTGAATGCAACTGGAAAGGTAGCAGAGAAAGTCTTACATCATTACACCCAAAAAATGAAAAAGCAAACAATTTAAGAAATTATCACCTATTAAAGACAGCCCTAAGAACATTATTTTAAGGTAGCACATTAAAAGAAATGAATTCCAAGAACTGAATTAGACTGGCTATAGCTAGAACTCATTTTGCTCCATATTAGGATGCAGAAATTTAAATATTACTGTCTACACAGTATGGGCTGCAGCAGCTTCCCTCCCATACCATGCAAGTCACTATTCTTATATTGCCTTTAGAGATTCACACTCAGCTTTCAAAGACGCAGTGACAAGGTCTGCACATCTAAACCAACTAACATCATAAACCCTTGAAGAGGATGTAAAGCTGGAATTTTGGTCCCTATTTCTTCACTAAACCTATAACACGTTTAGCCAAAGCTACTGAAACATCTTCACTGGGAGGGTGCTCACAGCTGTTCAAGAAGTGTGTCCAGATGCACCAGAGGTCTCTTCAGTGGTGTCCAACACGGACAAGAGTAGACAGAGATAAAGAATTCTCCTGTACTACTGACATCCCCTGCAAACAGCACTGCTGCTGCCCAGCTGGATTGTTTGGCCTAAGCCTTTTACATTGGAGAACTGCTGCCAAGATGCTGTTCTGAAAACTGAACCTGATCACTTTGTAAAGTGAGGCTGCCAGTCAGAACCCTCTGAGCAATAAAGAGCATTCCTCTCACTGGTGTGTTTTCTGTGAAATTAATTACATTAAGATCCTACAAGTCAAATGGATTCTTTTTGCTATGCCGCAATAGTGATTTTTGTTCAAAGATGAAGTGGTTAAAAGTGGTTAAAAGAAAGCCAAATAATTTGACAGTAATATAAGATCACTCTTAAATTCACCCATGAGACAATCTTATTAATATTTAATAATTTTCACTTTTTCCCCTAGTATAGAACTAAATCATTTGACCTGTTACTCTGTCCTCTTCTAGAGGCACTAGACACACTTCACAGTAAGAAACTTTTCAAAGTAGAACTTGACCTTTTTTTTCTCTTGACCACCTCTCCTGCCAAGTCTTTTCTTTTCTATAATGCAAGCTTCTCCTTAGTCTTCCACGTTTTTTCAAAGTTCTATATTTAACACCCTACATGTTACTTTGAACAGAAGTTCCTGAAATTCAGTACTTCACTGCATAAAAACCATCTCTGAGTATACACAACATTGGCATAAATGTGAAACACAGTTCTGCATTTGCCCCAAAACACTGGTCCTCTCAGTCTTTGTCCCACTTATACAGATCCTTTTTTATGTATGACAGGATATAATATAATCAAAAGAACTGAAGTTAATTTGGGAAGAGTAAAGAAATCGGGAAAAGTTATTAATTTCTCTTTTAACAACATCCATTTTTACCAGCATAACATTATTTTTGAATCAAAGATTGTATCAAGTTGCAATTTGTTACAACACCATACAACCTCCAACATTTTACTATCTTCTCTCAAGCTACATTCGTGATAGTAGTTGGAAAAAAAGTCACTGTCACCAATATTAATGAAGAGTCATAAAAATAATTAAACTGCTTTTGGAATTATGAAAATTGACTAAGAATAAATTTGTAAAATTTTTTTACCCAGCATGCTATATCATATCAATTAAAACTATTCATTTTCTCGGACAAATCAAGAATTTACAGAGAAAATGAAACCCAAAGTCCTTTCTCCAGAAGAGAACAGCACAGGCTGTGATACACAGCTCGGCATCCCCACTTTACTCAATGAGGGAACACGTTCTCATTTGCGGTTTTCTTCCACATTTCAAGGATGTTTGCTTATTCCATATTTTCCTCCTATTGTTTGTATTCTCAGCTCCAACAAACGGTGTTTACACTGGGTTCACCTCTGCCGCTGAGCCCTTTACAGCTGGAAGCCCGGGCAGGCCTGTAACTCCCAGGAAGCGGCAGGCAGGGAAGTTTTGTTGTTGTTGTGCCGGACTGACCCTCTCCCGATAAGACCCGCGGGTCAGAACCGCCCCGACACGAAGTTCAAGCACCACCGAGCAGGGCCGGGAGCTCGGGCGGTGCCTTCCCGCTCCGGGGCCGGGGCCGGGGCCGGGCCACCGCTCGCTCCGCAACCCGCACAGCCCCGGCGCGGCCCAGCCCCGCCGCGCCAGCGCTCCCCACAATGGAGGAGGCGCCCCGGCTGTCACCGTCGCCCGGGCCCGCCCGCAGGTGTCGGGCACCGGCTCCCGCCCGCCCAGGGCGCCCGCCCGGCGTGAGGCACCGAGGAGGACGAGGGGAGAGGGGGGCGAGACCGCGCTGCCCGGCGGCACCGGGGAGGGGGCGGCAGGGGCGGCGGGACCGCTCTGCCTGGGGCACAGGGGCCGCTGATCGCTCATGAAAGGCGCTGCCCTTCCCCCCTCACAGCCCCCCAAACCCGCTCCCAGCTCCCCGCTCACCCGCAGGCCCGGCCACGGACGAAAGGTAAGGCGGGCGGCGGCGCGGGCCGGGCCCAGACAGCGGCGCTGAGGCGACGAGACGGCGACGGTCCCTTGGCAGCCGCCGCGGCAAGGAGCGATCCAGCCGCGCCGCGCCAACGACGCCTCTCGGCCGGGCCGGCGCCGCGCACCCGCCGCTGGCGAGGAGGCCCCGGAGCCAGGACCACCCGGCGGCCCCCGGTGCGTGGCGGCAGCAGCGCCCGCAGCGCCCCCGGCCCGGCCCGGCCCCGCCGCCCCCCCGCGCCCGCCCCGCGCCGAGCGCTGCCCGGTCCTGCTCCCCCGCACAAGCTTGGCGGCGTCTGCCGGCCGGGAGCACCCATTGGCCGCCGCGCCGCGTGACGTCAGGCGCCCTCCCCGCGCCATTGGCTCGGGCCCGTGTGTGTACACACACCGCACGCCAATCCGCGGGGCCGCAGCCAGCGGGGCGGGGCGGAAGGGCGTGGCCGGCCGGGACCAGCGGCCACCGCCTTTCCCTCGCGGCTCGCGTCGGCCGCTGTCAGGGCTCGGGGCCGCGGGTTCGAGCCCCGCGACAGCTCTAGGCGGCCGCACCTGTCCCAGTGGCGCCCAGGTGCTGCCGGGCGGTACGAAGTGTATAAATATACAACTATATAAATATTTATAGGCCTGTATTTACACAAAGCGCACGGCGCCACGCTGGCTGCGGCCGCTGGCCGTGCCACTTATCTGCGAGGCGCTGGCGGGGCTGCGTCTCGGGATGCAAAGTTCAGTCCCGCCGCGGGCTCGGCGCCGCGGGCGCTGCCGAACGTCCGGCCCCGGAGCAGGAGCCGGCGGCAGAACGAGGCCAGGGCCGCCTCTGCACCGTGCCCGGGCCCAGCTCCGCGTGCCCCCTGCGAACAAAAGCTCCCGGGCCAACAAAGCGGCGGCGCGGCCGGGGAGCAGCGACCGCGCCCTCGCACCTCCGTCCCGGCCCTGCCAGACCCGGTCCCCTCCCCGCAGCCGCCACAAACCCAGGCCCAGCTCGGCGCCTTAGAAAAGCCCTAAGAAGTGTTTGCTTTCAGCATTTCCTTACCGCTTTAAAAAACTGTTTCCACAAAGCAGGGTTATGTATTCTTACAGAGACTATATAAATAGAAAGCACTCCCGGGAGCAAAAAAAATAAATTTGGCACTAGTTCCATTCAAAGCAACGATGCAACATTTGTTAAGTCTTTCTCGAGTGCAGCCAGGCACGCATCCAAAGAGTGCAGTTACCCGTTTTTCACATTTCTCTAACACAAGCTCAGCTTAATGCCACTGAGCAAAACAAGGTTTATGGGGACACAAACTATTTATGTGCTTTAGATCTCTGCAGATCATACATACACTATTAGTCACCACAGCTAAACAAATACGTGAACCCAGCCTCAATAAAGACACTTGGGCTTCATATATCTCTTTTTGGTTCATTGGTTTATTTACTTTTTTGCAAGAAACACTGCTGAGCTGAAGTCAGGTACTGGAACTGATTATGAACATGAAAAATAGCCATTTTAACCACCAAGGAGAGAAACAGAAGAAAGGTCACTGCTGTAGTTTGCATTTGTTTCAATAGCAAATTGCAGACTAACTATATATATACGTATATATACATATATTTATACACACACTATTGAGTTGGAAGGTGGTGAAATAATGACCAATTTGCATGAGTGTTAAGTACTCTATTGATGTAACATTCTAAACCAATACATAATCTTCCAGAACTTTCACAAATCCCAAATTTTATCCCATGAGGGCTGCATTGAAAAACAGAACTGGGTTTTTTAGACATGCTAAGGTGTGGGTTTAGCAGCTACTTCCAGTAACGCCTGCCCTGCAGGAAGCTCTCATGTCTCCCTCCAGAACCCGTCTGCTGTCCCAGCCTTAGAACTCCACCTTGCTCTCCCTGGCTAGTCAGATCCCTCCTCTTTCCCCTTTCACAATACCTCACTTTTCAGTATTTGCTAGTTTTACCGCTTTCCTGCCCTTGCTGTGATAACCTGCACAAACACTAACCCAAAACAGGCTCCCCCTCCACCACCACCCCTCTTCTCCTGCTGAACTTGCCCTGACTACCCATAAAGCCTTAAACTAACATACTGCCCAACTTCTGAGTAACAGCACTGCCGTATTACCCGACTCTTCTGCAGGACTGTCACCCTTTGTTTCAAGAGGGGCTCACAATTTTGTACTTTTTGGTTCAGACCAGTAATACAACCCCACTTACCGGCAGGAAATGGTTCTTACCTCTTTCCACAAGGCTTACCTTCAACTGGTGAGCCTCTTGTGCTGTGCCCTGACACTGGAAATAGTGGGACTGGTTGAAGGATCTTGCTACAGAGGTTATGCCAATAGAAGGTAGCAGGCTGAAACAGCAACTCAATATTTTGCTTTTTTTACTTTCTCCTGACAGGAAGGTAAGTCTAAATGCTCTTGTTAAAAACAGATGAGAGCAACTGAATTAATTTTATGTAAAACTAGCTGTTATATTAGAGCAGGAAAGAAAACAGTACTCAAAAGTATTGGTCAAGTTCATTTCAGTTAAGATTTTAAACATAGCTGACTTCATTTTTTTAGCTATGTAACAATTTATACAGCTGCTCAATATTTTCAACTATCTGACAACTGTTTAATCTGCCCTTTCTCTTGATATCCAACAATTAATCCAATAGTAGCAAGATCCCTCTAACAATAGAGGGATTATTATGAGACATTATTTTTCATGCCACATAGTCCTCACATATTTAATAGGACTGTACGTTATGAGTGATACAACTGCCAAACTGATATGACATTACCTATTATCAGCACTGTGTGTATCTGTGAAGGCAGAATGCCCAGAGATCATTAACACATCTCAACTGAACTGCAAATCTTCACATGCCTGATGAGCTGCATTACTGTCCAGTCCCAAGTAAAATATTCAGTCTCAACTGAGTATCTTAAAATGACAAAACGACAAACTAGTTAATATTTGTAATTTTGTATTTTTACCTTTACTATCAAACTCAGCTGATAGAAAATGTAAAATTGCATATACTTTCCAAACTGATGAAAACAACCTTGAGACAAATTAAATACAAGTAAAAAAGGGCAGCAGTAAAAGCTGTCATATTTTAAATAAAAGTTTGTATGAGTGAGGTTCTAAAATGGTCTTAATGCCCTTCTGTGTAGCAAAAACTGAGACAGCACACCACCTGTAAAAGTGTATTTAAAGCTTATTTCAAATCCATTATCAATTAACAGGTACCACTTTTAGATATTAACACATTAAAGATTTCCTGGGAAGATAAAATCAATTTTTCTTGTAAAAGATATGCAAAAGAGGCTTTGATCAGTAACCAAATTTCTTCAACATGTCTATTAGTCTGTTCAGTCTTCAGGCAACTTCATGTCATAAGCTGTAGCAAATGCTCCGATCACCAAAGTTACTCCATCCTGGGAGACTTTCAGACACCCCTGTTTGTTTCAGAGACTTACTCCCTGCTTTGAACCTGTCCACAACAGAACTCACAACTCTGCAGGCCATTTGAAAGGTCCAGCTGGTAAATATACCAAGGCCTTTTCACATCCTTAATTTGTAGTGAAGTTTCTCTCCTGTAGATTTGAGGCTAGTGAAAAGAGAACATGTTAAATTCCTGCTTCAAATTAAACAGTGACAGTGATAAAATGGTTATCCAGAATGTGTCCTCTAGGACACTTACCTAGAGCAAGAGGACTATATAATGTCTTGGGTATCTTCTGTCTCTCTAGGTGTGTCATTGCCAGGGTGAAAACCACCACCACAAAAAGGTGCAGTATCAGGCACATGGTGCTGAGTTACCTTCAGCAGAGTGATTTGAACAGAATCAGGTTTAAGTCCTGTCAGAGGCTCTGTCTGGGAGCAGTGCAACACTGCCTGCTCAGCCCAGCAAAAACCTCCAGGCTATCAAGTGCACCTAAGTCAAGAAGCCTTCAACAAAAGGGGAAGAGGTGGACATTATACCCAGGCAGATGTTGATGAAACTAAAATCCCTCAGTGAGAACAAATTGTAGAATACCAGTGACTGAGGCACAAACTTCTGTCCAGAGTGCCGGACTGAAAGCCTTTCTGCCCAGCCTCGGAGAGAGAACCTTCTTGCTAATGAGCATTTTCTTTAGCAGTGACTTTGTGATGACAGAGAAAAATCACAAGCTGAATACAGGCGTTAAAGCAATTGTTTAACATATCCTGTAACTGCAGGACCTTACCTTACAGCAGGAGGAGGAGTGGAGGAAATCTCGTCGAGGGACTTTATATTGGAATCTTGGCACTACAGCCTGGCACATTACTAGAAATCAGCAGACAGACTTGCTTCTGCACTTCATTTAAGGATTCACATTAAAGAAGGTTCAGGAGAATTGGAAAGATACCCCAAAAAAAAATTGCCAAGATGTAGCACAGGTTGAAGGACAGAATGTACCAGAAGAACAAGAAAAACGGCACATTAAGATAAGGCTGACAAGTAAATGAGATGGAGTCTGAACACAGCTAGAATAGATGCTCAAACTCAGGGTACATGATTGAAGGAAATGGTGTATGATTTGACCTTCTGTGTTTCAGCACAAGAAAAAGTGAATTATAGTTCTTCAGCCCTCTTTGAATGATGTTAAATCTATAAACATTTCTTATCTCCAATGTTTGTGGAATACAAATCACCCACAGCTTGAACTTAATATTATTCTGAAATTAAAATGTTTAATCATTTTACATTTTGGAAGCTGATTTACACATAATCCTTAGAAAAGTACAGTAATTTAATATTAGTAATAAGCAAATATATAAGAATAATTAACTACACATTTCTCTAATTATAATTTATTTGCTTAAAAAATACAAAAGTAATTGATGGCTTCAAAAATAGACTTTTTACTCACTTTTAGCTAATAATAATAGGATTTAAGAATGGCCTTGAAAATACTAATAGTACAGATTTTTACAAGTTAGATAGCATACCTGGAACTAGTTTTAATGTATCTGTGCTGGCCACACCAGATAAGATTGCATTTGGTCTTTATAAAATTTTTAAAAATTGAGCTACAAGCTAGCTACAAAGTATCAGCTACAAAAATCCTGGATTTTTTAAATGTAGTGTTGAAAACCTACTTACTTTTGTATTTCATCTAAATCTAGTGCACAAAAAATGTGATCACAGCACTCAGCATCAACCAAAAGGTGGTAACAGGCTACTACTACCAAGAAAATGTCTTTGTACACAATTGAGTTCATCACAACCCAGCCCCAACAATCATTTTGTTTCCCAGCAATGCCTAGGGGAGTAAATGTGCCTTTTACCCTTCCTTGATGATTAACATACCGAAGATTTTAAAGATCCGAAGGGAGGCGAGTTGCTCAGTAGAAAACCCATCACAGTTAAAACAGCCCATGTGCAGTACATGGTAGGAGTTGAGCAGCTGGGCCACCCAAAGGAGGTCACTGAAGGGACACAAATGCTGCAGCTGGACCACAGCTGCCACAGGGACGATGGGAAGGGTCATTACAGTATGGTAAGTAATCCAGCAGCAGGGGGGTAACTGAAATACCACGCAACTTATAATACACCATCACAAATTTCAGTTATGGTTTTTACTGTCCTGTTAATGTCAAGATGTTACAAAATATGAATTAAACTGTCTTAATTCTTCTAAAATTAAAATGCTAATTTCTACCAGTGTGGTGAGTGTTTCATTGCTTGTAGCCATGCATCCATAGCAGGTTTGTATTCCTCTGAATCCTTTTGGGGCTCAAACACTGCTTCTATTCGCCTTAGCTTCTTTAGTTGCTCTTTGTCAGTCCAAAATCCTATAAACAGAAAATTCATTCTCCAGCTCAACTGCAAATATGTTCTTTTTGAGTTGTTTTAATCTATTTCCAAGAGATCCAAAGCAGAAACACAGTAAGAAATCATGACAGCCTTTCTTTACTCTACCAACAACTTTCTCAGAGGGAAGCATATTTTTAACATTGTGAAAATCCTTTCCAATAGGATCCACTTGTTTGGAATCCTGACAAACAGTGCATCTGTTTAACTGGGACGGTTTCCAAGGAACAGCTCTGGTACACTGAAGTTCCCTTAGGTTTCATCCACAAAGTGCTTTTAGTTGCAGGTCCTTCTCAACAAAGAAGGACCACAGAAACCAAGACTTAGCTGCTTCCCTACTGTCTTAAAAATTTGTATAAATGGCAAGAAACAGCTGGTGCTACAAATTCCTATTAATTTATGTTATTAAATCATTCTCGTCTGTCAAGGGTCTCAACTTTCTTGCACTTTTACTTGCTGAATAAGTCTTACCCAAGCATATCATTTTTACCTTCATCTGTGTTATTTACATATCAAAGCACTTTAACAAAAACATGTTTTGTAGGTGCACATTAAGCAAAAGCATCAACAGTTTGTAGCTTTAAGTCTGGTTAACAATATGAAACAATTCTGTGTGAGTAGAGTTGTTTTTCCTGTCAATAATTTATTTCATACTTCCATTCCTGTGAAAGCCTCAAAGGATAAAGGCTGTGTTCACAGAGCACAGGACACAGCTTCAGTGGGAATGTCAGGGCTGCAGGTGAGTGTGGTGGCTCCCTGGCCACATGGTCCATCTCCAGCTAGCACCACTCAGGCAGCACCAGAATGGGAATGGACATGGGAGTGCCTTGGTCAAGGAACAGGAGGCAGAAAAGACAGGATTCACCTTTCTTCTCTAGTAATACATCCTTCTAATTGTACTGTACAGAGAAACATAAACACTATTTACCTTAGATCCCCACAAAAATGGCTAAAGTTATCCTTCGGGGGGGATTTTACAATTATTTGAAGTTATGCCCTTTTTTTGTCTGATCTCTTTTCTATTGTATTTACAACACACATTATAAAGGGGGGAAAAAAAGCCTTTTTAATGTCTACATACCTGAAGCAAGGCCTGCTAGAAAAGCTGCACCAAGACTAGACATGTCTGCATTTGCAGGTTTTTCTATTTTCTTATTAATTAAATCTGATGTCATCTGCATGACAAAGCTATTATTACTGACACCTCCATCAGCTCTATAGGGAGAAGGGAAGAAGTAGTTAAAAAAAATGCGTTAAGTGCTTATTGCCAACATTTCAGAAATCATGTTCAGAAAATACCAACTTTTGGTATTTCACGCTTATGCATAAATCTTCTGTCACTCATGCACAAATGCATTTCCGCTTTATGGGTAAATTTAGAGGCCAGAACAAGGTGCCAAAAAAACCCCAAACCACCAAAACCAAACCAAAACAACCCAAAACCACGTTTATAAACTGGGTTAGGAATGATAGACAGGGACAGAGGACACTATCAAAAGCTCTGAAAGCTCTGTCTTTTAGAACTATACATCAGATCTTGGCTGAAATGTTAGGGTTTATAACAGAACCTTTACATAGTTACCACCACAACATGACAACAGTCAAAACCATTACACTAAATAAACCCTTTCAGGTGTTCTCAGGTCTGGAAAAATACCTTTTTCTTTACTACCAAATCTTTGTATTAGTTAGCTAAAATGCCTTCACAGTTGCTTCTTTTAGGAGGAAATTCAGAATGACGCTTCCATCTGTCTGTTTTCCTAATCTGAGACCAACCTAATGGAGAAAACTAGAACTTATCAATGCTGTTCTTTAATCATCTGAGATTTAAAAGTAATCACTCTTGCAAACAAAGATAACTATAACAAAAAGCAATCTTCAAAATGTCCTAGATAGGTTCATTATGTTCTTGTACTCCAATACCAGCCATGTGTGGAGCTGTTGCTCTATCAAATGTGGTGCAAAGAAGACATCTGCTGTTTATTGCTATAGAAAGTGTTGGGTAATAAAACTCATTCGTTACAGGACAATCGACTAAAGCTGAGAGTTCTTTCTCTGGACTTTCCTTGACGGTGTTGAGACAAGCAAAGAGAAGTAATAGAAATCTAGAGGACTAATAAAAACAATGCCCAGAGACCGGGAAGGAACAAGGAATACAGGACAATGGCTAAAAAAGGAATGAATTAATTTATGGAGTAAAAACAACAACAAAAAATCAAAAGTAATTGACAAATGCAAAAGATGTGAGGACATAAGGATGGTAGAGCAGCTTACATCCCTACTGAGAACCCCACTGAGTGTGTCCCATTATGTTTTAACATTTAATCCACAAGCTGAATTGCTACTGATGCTAGTTAAGTAATACAGACACTATACAAAACTGCAATTTTATATCAATGAATAAAAAAGAACATGATCATATAATTTAAAGTTTACATTGCAATGTAAATGGAATCAGAATTCTAATGCTCCCTAAGCTGTATTTCCACACTTCCCATATTTTAAGAGTTTTTAAGAGTTTGCACTCTTACTGTGACTTTTCAAATCTTGGATGAAATTTTCTGTGTAAAAAACTTTCCTAAGTAATCAAAGTTCTGATACTTTTCATCTTCTCCTCTTCATTAAACCCCTAACCCCAGCTGTTTCCATCACCTTTGCCTAGTCTTTCCATATACGTGATGGAAAGGAGAAACTTTTACCTTCTCCCACTTTGTACTCTCACTTTTCTTCCGCTGAGAGTCCGATTTCTGCCTGCATGCCTGCCAGTCTATTCTTCCTTTGCAGAAGCACAGGAGGGATGGGAATGCCTGCCTCTCCTCCTGACTGCAGTGCCATGCTGGCCCGTCTGCCCGAGGGAGGAACTTTGTTGCAGAGCTTTCTGAGCCTCAGAGGGCTGGAGCGTCTGACCAATTGGTGTGCTCAAGGAAAGTCTCTACCAAAATGTGAAATGTAGTCTTCCAGCAATGTTTAATTCAGCTAAATTTTTCCCAAATGTCGTGAAAGCATATTCTAGGGATTACAGTTACTGCACTGTATTTGATATGGTTCTTCAAAGATTAAAGCAAAACATATGTCTTAACAATTGAACTGTAAAACTATTCTCCCTCTTTCCCTCACAAACAGAACCAGTTTTAACCAATGTTTTTAAAAAATAGTCTGTGAAAAACCTAGCACATAAAATGTCAGTATGAAAGAATGATGACAAAGGATAGAATGACCTTTGGGGTAGGCATAGCTGTATGCACTCTAGTGCTACCTGAAAACATGGATTCGCCTTCTTTTTATTTATTGTTTTAATAATTAGAGCAATTCATTACTCACCTGCTAACAATCACCAGTGCCAATAGCTGTGCATAGACCCTACTGCTGCTTAAGTTACATTAACATTTGACTTGGAAATCATCTACTTCTAAACAACAGAACTTTTATTACAGTACGATAAAATGCGTAATAAAGCTCACACCTATTTAAAATCAAACTCTCATACATGAAATTTAAAAGTTACAGGGAACTTACCGAATAGTTCGAAGAGGAATGTGCACCTTCTTCACAATTATATCATAAAGCAGTTTGTTTCTTTAAAAAAATGTTTAGTTGAATTAAGCATTATATAGTCCACAAAGTGTTTTCAGTATCTACATAGAAAATAAATGCAAGGCAAGAAAAGCCTCAGCTCTGTCAGAACTTCTGAAATAGCTAAAAAGTTTCTAGAATGCATAAATAAAAAACCCAAGCCCACTGAAACTGGTCTTCGGTCTTTGTCTTCATTACAAAGGCACAAATATGGCTGTATCATGGTCCATTCTATGGCAAGTCACTGTTTCGTTTTTCCCACTGAAAGTTACTGGTAGGTTTCTAGGGATAGAATTGTTGATGTAACAAGTGGCTTAGAGTGAGGAAAGTAGGCCAACAGAGTGCTAATTGGAGTTTATCCAGCTGTTCTGTAAGGGGAATACCTGAAGGCTTTAAGTTTGACTTTTTCCTGAAACCATTTCATTTAATGGGAGAAGATCTAAACACAAAGGATCTCTACTTGTTTCTAGTTATTTGTAAGCAGTATTTGAACGAGATGATATTCTTAACATCCCTTAACATCCTTTTCAAGAGACCCATGTGTCAGTTCAGGAATTACAGCGCAGAAAAGAAGATGCATTAGAAACCAGTTGCAGCAATTCAGAATGCTGTACTCCTCCAGACATCCTTTTTGGGCTTTTTGCAGGAGATCTTTATGCCCAAAAGCAAAGCTGTTAACTACATGGAAGGAATCACATCAGTGCTCCCTAACTGGCCACAGTGCAGTGTGAGCCAGGCTCAATCCATACTCAACTCCAATCTGAGGCATATGGGGGATTGGCAAGGCAGTGAGCTACTGATGTGGTATCAGCAGTGACCAGCAGTGATATCTTTAGCCTTCACAGATCTGGAAGCTGCTGTCCATTCATATCTTTGAAGATGTTTAAGAGGCCTGTTACTTTGTTTTATAAAACACAAAAATTTCAAACTTTAAACAAAATCTAATATAAAACTTCCAGCTTCAGGGATACTTTAAACAGAGCTAGAGAGACTACAGTTTCTGACAAAACTCTTGTCAGGAGAGCAAGGAAAAACTTTAAACAGAAAACACTTTTAGAACATGCAGAAAACAACATAATTTAAGAATCTCTATATGGTTACTTAATGACAAAAACTCTGAACTAACAAATATACACAAGTTTATTTGCAAAGTGTTAAAAAAAAAAGGAAGCAGCTAAAATGCCTTTAAAACTCCTTTCCAGTGTAACAGTAGTGTTTTGTACAAACTGCAAAAGTCCATGTATCCATTTAACACTGCTGATCTAAATAAAAGCAAACGTAAGAAAATATAAGCCAGGTAATTTAGTAAACAGTACCTGAAAGCTACAGATTCCAACATAGCTCGAACAAGATGGTTTCTGTTAGTGGAAGGTTTCAGGCCCATGAAAGAGGCACATAAATATGGGTCACACCCAGAAACCTGGAGAAAAGATGTCACCATGAGTTCAGTGAATTGTATTTGAAGGCTTTTGAGAAAGAAATTAAAGAGTAAGAAAAAAAATAACTTACGACAATTACAGGCAGCATAGTGAAAGAAGAAAATTGAAAACAGCATGTAAGAGGTATATAGTGTTATTTTAGCTAACTCAGTGAACAGTTTAAATTGCTTCTTTCAACAGCAAAATGCTTAAGTGACTTCTTCCAAATCAGACGAACTAAAAAGACTAATCCACATAATTTCCCTTTAAAATACATTTAAAGTGTACACTAAGTGTCTAGGACAGTGCATACTGATATTACTGATCTTATTGCTGTTCTCTAACAAGGTTTCACTCATGCCCCCTCCTGAACTACTGAAAGAAAGATGAATTGACTTTTAAAAGTAATACTGAAAAGGCCAATAATACTTTTTATTGGTGTATACGACAGCCTGTTATCAGTGACTGAAGGAAACTGGGCTATCTGGAGAAGAAATTTAATTCTTTTTTGCTTTGTTCCTTAGCATTCAGAACTCAGACAAAGGTAAGGTTAAAGATGTTGAGTTTCTTCAGAAAAAAAACCACTAGTCCTGGGAATGATCAAACTGAGCATGGTAGACAAATGAAGATTTAAAAAAACTCAAACTTTTAGAAACACACTGAGAGATGAGCTGGTATACACTGAAACCAAATAGTTATTAAGAATTCTAAGAGAAAAGTCTATTATACTGAGTTTGATCATTCCCAGGAGAAGTGCTTAAATATTATCATTGCTTTTCATAACACGAGGATTTGCAATCTTGCTAATACTTAAGTACTTTAAAATATTCTGATTAATTACAACCTACACCTTGAAACAAGTCAGAATAAAATGCATTATTTTAGAACAGTGCTTAGAACAGTTGTCTCGATGAAAGCTCTGCACTTCATAGCAGAGAAGCTGTGACATTGGTTTGTGTCTCTGCAGGCATTGCCTGTGTTACTGGGAACAAATAATTTCGTTTATCTGTCCTACACTAATTTTCCTATTTGGTAGGGTTTTTCTCAAGGGGGAGACGGCATTTAAACATTCTGATATGACAATGGTCTTCACGTAGCATGATGAGCAACAGACAATAACCACCACAGCAGTACAGAATAAATACTGTGATAAGAGGTAAATTATTACCTTTAAAAATTTAAAAATTAGTTTTAATTGGGTTATTAATATATATTCTTTACTATATTATTAATAATAATTTTACCTGCAAACCTGGAATGAAACAAACACCTTGAGAATCAGCAATACTCTGTGCCATTTCTGCTGTTTCATCTACGTTAGTGAAAAGTTCTGTAAAAATACATAGGTTGTATGATGTTATTATTTCCTTCAATTTCTTCATTTTGTCTCACTAAGGGAAAAAAATCTAGTCAGACTACTCCTTTTGTAATATTTTCACACTACATGTTCCAAGGGAAACAATCACTTCTCCTCTACTTCATGTCCATCAGTCACATTAATAATCCCTAACTCTTCAGATGAAGGATAAACTCAAAAGGATCCTCTCCTATCTGTTGTGCTGTAGCCCTTTAATCTTCACATCCTGTAAAAGGTCATTAGCTTTCCAAATAGACATAAATTGGAATTCAAAATGATAAAGGCACCCTAAGAGTGCTAAAACTTTAGATTCATAAAATATAACATATTTTTCCCCCCAAAGATGTTGTTACTGTCAGCCCAACCACCAAACAACTACAGAGAAAGACTTTAATACCCATATTTTATCAGCACCCTTAGGATCTTTGACACATAAGGTAATCACTTCTTATCACAATAATGCCTCTTGGATAGACACTGCTTTTATTCTCTGTCCAGCCAGTTGTCTCCTTTCATAACTCTACAGACATTCCTCTTTAGCTTGTTCTTCACCCACATACAACTCTTGTACTAACATCCATCTTCCACAGCTGTAACTAATGTCCTTATGTGGCCACATAACATGATTTTACAGAAGACTAGAGGTCTCCTGTACATGAGAACTATTGCTTTTTTTTGTCTAAAAAAGTGAATTCTCCTATTAAAGATAAATTAGGTTAATTTAGCTCAACTTACCTTTGAAAAACCCATCTTGGTAACTTATAAAGAGTTTCAATTTACCTTTGTAACCTTTATAAATTTGTGGGAGAACTATGGATTCTATTGTGCTCAGACTAATAAACCTAAATCACATTTTTTCCTTCTTGTTGTCTTTGCTGTTACTGAATTATACATACAGCACCTCTACGCCAGGACAGAAAATCAAAAATTAAGGAAAACTGACTTCATGTTGAAATTACACATACTACTCCTTCAAAATTCTTAGAAGTTATATGACTTCACTAAAAGAAGTCCCTAAACTAAGTCTGTCTTGCTGCAGAAATTACTATTTCCAAACTTCTACCACTATTATGTCTCCTCTTCATCCATGCTGAACCTCACACTACTGTTATTGAGGCCATTAGCTTATCTTGTGTTTTGGCCCAATTCCTTCTGAAGAGCTAAAGTTTTTCCATTCTCTAAAGCTGATAAAAGTTTCTGAATTCTGCTTCTCGCAATAACATTTTCAGAAAATAAAGGCCTTACTTGTTACAGAGTTTAAAGCAGCTTGCCTTTTCCCCATTTCTAAAACTTTCCCCACTTTCTTTTTCTGTGGTAGCAACTGTAAGTCATGAACATTTTACTACTGACTAGCAAAAAATCCTTTATACTTCTGCATATACCAATGATATCCATTTTAAGTATAGGTAAGTTCCATATGGATAACTCTCCATTTTAATTATGGAATCTGAAGTAGCAAGCTTATATATGTAGCACTGACACTTGAGTCTGCAGCACTGACCTGTGTGTTGAACTGAGTAATTTCCTCCAAAGCCTAGTGGCTTCTACTCTCTAGGCTTAGTCAAATTTTGGGTGATGAAGATGTGAGGACCAATCTGAGTCATACTTAACCCTCAGGGGCACATACCACAGCACATATATGTACTTAAGCACCTAAAGCTGACAGCTTCAAGAAATGTGGAATTTATATTGTGGTGAGCTACACATGAGGAAAACCTTTCCCAGACAATCCAAAGTTTGAGATGCTAATTGGTTTTTTTCTCATCCTAGTAAAATGTACTAAATTTCTGAGTAAGCCAAGAAAATTTCTAAGTCCTAATTAGAACACTGAGAACAGTTGTCCTATGAACAACCAGTGGGTTTGAACATCAACTACTATAGAGGTAGTATTTTCTTAGTCTGTCATTACACTGGAATGCAAAACCTTTCATTATAAAATAATAACAACAGCCAAAAGGCACATTACTTTCATGTGAAGCAACATACTGTTGCTTGAAAAGTTCTTCATGTTATTTTTGTATAAATCAAACCTGTTATTAGTTCTGAGATGTATAGTTCAAGACTTCTCAAAAGCATTACAGCAAGTCCTTGTGGAATCAGGAGGTTTGTCACACTCAAGAGAAAGCAAGTGAGGAGTAAAATGTTTTAGGAAAATAAAAGCCTAGCTAGGCAGGAGGGTCTGAGGCAGAGACTTAAAAGGAGATGATTGTGCAAACCAAACTCCCTGCAGCAAACACACTCAGCAGAGCACCAACAAGACTGTGCATTTCTGCTGTCCAAAGCGTGTAGACTAGTTTCTTCAATTTTGAATAACATCAAATCCAGTAACATAACTATGAACCCATAAAACAGCTTCTTAAGCAGTTGCATATTTCACCCTCTATAAAATTAAAGAACTTACCTATATCCTGAGCCCATTTTATGGCAGTGCCAATGTCCGATATAGAACCTTCAGTTAAGTAAACAACTTCTTCCCCAATCTTCCAACCAATCAGTGGATATAGACCTTAATTATTTTCCATGAAACAAAACACTCAGTTAAATGAAATGTTTCCAGAAAAACATATACAAGAATTCCCCACAATAAATCCACCTAAAAAATAAATAAACTTTATTCAATTCCTGTGTAGAATTTAAGCTAAAAAAAGTCACTGATAGAGGTTAACTGTGTTTTTAAAACTTTAATGATGGGATTACAAGAGAATTGAGGAACAGGTTGTTAGACCAAAGTTAACCTAAAAGAACAGCAATCAAATTACAAAAAAAGACACCTTTGAAGAGCTATCTGTGCCTGCTTTTATTTTTTATATAAGAGATTGTGCGTACCTAAAATTTTTTCAGTGTTTTTCTGTTTGTTTTAAGTCCATCCAACTTTCCCCAAGGGTTTCTATAAAGTAAGAGTGTTTTTCCCCAAAACACAGAACCTGAAGGCTTGACTTTCAGATGGGAAACACAAAACTGAAACAGACATATACACATAAAAAAAGCAACACAAACTTAGAGCACAGATCTTAGGCACAGAAGAGGATGAAAGTGATGTAATTTTTAATTCCCTTTTTAATATGCAATGCTTCCTCACATAGAAAGCAAAAAAGAAAACAAGTTTCACCTGCAAATGGCTTTTCAGGTCACTAGATAAGAACCCAAGTAGTGGTCACTGCAACAACACCACCAGCCAAGCACAATAACTGCTGGAGTGAAGAACGCACCCAGACTTCATGGAACCCTGCTCAGGATTCAGAGATCATGGGTAGTGCAACATAGGTAAATGAGTCCCAGTTTACCTTTACAAGGACCAGAAAAACATCAGAAGGATCTAGGGGTTCTCTCTGCTTTCTCAAAGTGACTTTGCTGATATGTATGTTTCTCACAGAATCATCTCCAGTTTGCTTGCTTGTGTCGAAATGAGTTGCGTGGTAGTACCAGTGCAATTGCAGAAACTTGTGTTAGTGCTGGAGGCACTCTGGCTTACAGTACAAAACAATCAGCAGCACTGAAGAAAGCCTGTGTCTTTGTCTCTTGAAAGGGGAATGTAATATATATAACTCCAGATCATCAGTGCAGGTGTCCCTTGAAATCTTTATTTTTTACCAAAGAAACAGCCACAAATAAAAAGGTCCAAAAAATTAATTGAGCCAAAGATCCTAAAGAAGAGCAGCTAATTAGAGACAAAGACATCCATCCATCATGTGGCCTTCCTGAAGATGCTCACACTAGAGTCTCCAGTAGTGTAACATAACTCTATGGAATGGATCCACATGACACTTGACCAGAGGTACTAAGAACCCTCAGACTACCAGAGGCAGCTTTTAAATCTATTCAACATGATTCCATCATTGAATTGTGAGAAGTGCTGCTATTGAAGGAACTACTTTATTTCTTTTTTTTGAACTGTTATATGTAGGAGCTAAATGTAGACCAGAAACTAGAACAGCAGCTAATGAACATCTTGCACAAGGATGCTGTAGGGATTCATCTTGCAGTCTTAAATACATATGTCAACTTTAAAGATTGAACACACTACATTTCATGCCCAGGGCACTGAGAAAACCAGGTACTTAACTTGCCACACTAACCATACCCCACGACAGCCAAAGAACATAAGGAAAATAATTTTAACATAAGTAACAGCCTAAAGCAGTAGAAGTTTCACAGCACTGCCTTAGAAGATTTTAACTCCTATCAGAACACTGTAGCTAAATTGAAAAACCTTACAGCACGTTTTTGCTATTACATTTTAACAGACTACATATGTATGATTTCATAAGAAAAAATATCATCATAATGACATGATTTATTAGCATAAAAAAGCATTTGCATTCTTAGGGAATTCAATGTCTATGCTATTCAGTTCTGACACATCTCTTATATTTGCCAAGGTCGTTCAAGACTTGAGCTAGTAAAATTCTCCTTAGCACACTGCTGTCCTCGTTCCCAGCCCTACCCCATTTTAAGCATTAGACTCCTGAAATTAGTAACTCTTTAAAAATACGACAGACAGAGAGAGACTGTGTAGGCAAACTTACTTCAGTATCATCGTCAGTGCTGTTCTCTTGACAAATAGCTAACTCTAACAAATTAACAAGCTTGACAGACCACAGATGTCCAGAATGACAAAGTTTTAAACACTACAAACACATTGGGAAACACATTTCTAGTATTTAAAAAAAACCTAATAACTTCTAATCCTGCATTGTTTCATTGCAGGTTCTTCAATGTGCAAGGGCTCAAGGGGAGGAACTTGCAGTGATCCACTGCAACATTTTGATGGGATGAGCCAGAGGACCAATCCCTTTTTTCTCCATTCCTGTACTGCTATGAAGAACAGGTGAAGGAAAAAACAAAACAGGAGGGATGCAGGGAGCAGATATAATTACTAATGATGCTACTTAATGCTACTTAAGTTCTCTTCCTGAGAAGCTTACTTTAGGATAACCAAAATTTACATTGGTAATTAAAATTTTCCACAGTTTTCTCTTCTGAAGAACTCCCAAGGTGTTTTTCTACATGTATAGACAGAAGGAAAAGCACAGCCCTGTTTTATTCCTTTGTGTACCTTCAGCATTAACAGCTATCAAGGAACAGCTGAAAGAATAAAATCCTCTAAAACCAAAACTTCACTGTCTTACTTCTCCGTGATGCAAAGAGATGCTCTCCAGTATTCACATTCCAGAAACCACCTGTTCCCATTGTCAGCTTAACATCTCCTGGGTGAAAGCAGCATTCTCCAAACATAGCTGACTGCTGATCAGCTACCTGTCAATCCAACAAGAACAATAGGACAAGTTAGCTATTGACTACCAACCTGCAATTCTGTTGGGTTTGCAAGTATCATTGTAAACAGTTCAGAGTTCTGAATACAAGTAACCACTCAGGAACTGAGCATTCAGAGAGGACTCATATACAATTTCTTAAGTATCTGCAGGCCATTACAACAGTCAGACTTATCACTGGCATCAAATTACACCAGGTTTGGACATAACGTGAATGTCTGTAGTACTGCTTGCAACACTGAAAAATATTACGGAAACAAAGGAAGTATTTTGTGATTTAATATTTAACAAGGATAAATGGGGCATTTGCAATCCCAGGGAGCAGAACGGAGGAGCTTGGCCTGAATTCCACTTTCTCCAAATAGAAAGTTGAAGTCATGAGTCTTGCCTTTCTTTTTCCTTGATACCCCTCCTGTACCAAATTATTCCATGCTCCATTTTTCCACAATTATGATGGTTATTAAATGTATTTACTTATGTTTTTGCCTTGGTCAAACAGTAGATTTACTAGATTTAGTCCACAGATCTTTAGAGAGAGAGAAATTCGTACTAGCTAGGGGACAGTTTTTTCATTTAGCTGAATTCAAGCAGATTTCGCTCTAAGTCAGCACTTTGAGTTTTCTTATCCAAATTCTAACGACTGAGAAAAGAACATGTTATTTGCCACTTATTTTTAGTGAAAAATAAGAAAGAGATAAAAGGTACCACAAGTGGATCTATTAACAAACACTCTTACAGTTGTTCAGTCTTACTGAAGTCAAGCCAGAATGGACTCTTGCATAAGTTTATACAGAACAACTGATTTTAAGCTAGACATCCACATTACCAGAGCTTAAGAGTCCTACATTCAGTACTTAATCATTTGGTCACACAACCTTAATGAACCTCAACCTCTAGAAATCCCATCTTGTTATTTTCTCCTCCTTCCCTCTAAGGTTGTAAACTGGGTTTTTGAAGAAAAATTCAACAATCAATTCTACTGTAGTTAAGTCACAAAGAATGAATAGAGAATACTTATGAAACAAGCAAGTACTAAATCAAAGCTAGATAAAGAGAGTATAAACACATAGATTTAAGAAAATATTCTCACTCACCACTGCCATTATTGGAATAGGTACCCCAAATATTTCAGAGTCAGTTGATCCAAAGTTGAAGCTTAAAAAAATCACAACATTAAAATGATCTTTTTGTTAAAATGAAGTCTAGGTACATACAGCCTGGGTCTGGATCACACATAAAAGGTAATACTACTGACTTATCTTAAAGCAAACATTAGAACTATCACTTTAAGAAATACAGTAAAAAAGTTTTGGACTTCATAGACTTTTATATACAGTATAACAGTACATAAATTTTTTTTGTGTACCTGTGTATTATTTGGCTTGTGCTGAGTATTTAGTATTTATTATCATAATTAATTTAGCAATTAATTTAACAGTTATTGTATTATTTTAATAATGCCTTCATAGTTACCTTGTGTCTTTCACTGGTGGATAAATAGACATTGGAATAGAAAGCAGATTACACAAAGTGGGATTCCAACATTTCTGAAATGAAACGGGAAAAAGCAAAAACATCAGCAACCCTCTGAGAAGCACAATAAATAGCAACAGCATTTTCTGGGAACAGCACATACCATAAAGGGCTCAAAAATGCCTGTAGAACTGGCATTTGAGTAATCTGTAGCATACACAGAACCTACCATGAAAAGAAACAGAACCAAGTAAGATTTTTAGACATCCAAATGCTTAAGAGTTTTCTCTAAACATCTCATTGGCCCTCATGAAATATAAACCAAGTGTGTGTATGAGCAAAATCACAATGATACAATGAGCACAGAGACTCTACCTGCTGCTCACTATAACATGCACACATTCATGACCTTATTTCCCCTCATGCACCTGTCTAGAACAGCCAACAGTACCACACCAACTGCATCACTCTCAATCATAATCTGACTCCTCAGACATTAATCCTCAGGATAGAAATTTATAATTCTTCCACATTTATAACAATTCTTTGTTCTTTTGTTTCACAGGTACTTTTTGTCAATCAACACTAATTAGCTCTGTTAGTCCTCTTTAAATCTTATACTCTCAGAAAGCTGATTACACTGAATAAATGTTTCCCTTCCAGGTAGGCCCAAAGAATAATGAATTCAGAAGTTCTTTTTGTAACAGTAAATACATCACAATTTTTGTTGAACATACAAAAGCACAAATTCCAAAAAAGCATCTGAATTCTAGGATATATAAATGACAAGTCACGAACATAATTTCTTAGATTTCGGTGTGTTTTATTGATATTTAAGAGGAACTGAAATGTTCACCTTTAGTCAATCTATACAGTAACCATGTGTCAACTGTTCCAAAGCAGCAGTTGTTTTTTTTGGCAGCTTCTTCAGCCTGGGAAAAAAATATACATGCAAAAAAAAAAGTATTTACAACTGGGTACAATAAGAGAAGCATACTTACTGATTCCTTTTATAATTTTCTTCATGGTTAATAAGAATGTCCTCAGAAAAAAAGTCCCTGATTGTAAACTTTTCTTCTAAAAAGGCCAAGTTGGCTATGTAACTAATATTATCCTACAAGTTCATTCTCCTAACAAAAAATAAGAACACTTTCTTACAGCTGTTACTTAGGAAAGAAAAGTAATTAGTCTTCTACTGTAGGGGCATCATAGCCTTATGAAAAGAAACTTACAGTCACAATTATAACAGTGGTGAAAGAGTGGTGGATAAAGAAAACAAGGTCCTGCATGGTGAGTATTAGAGCAATGAATATAGCAACAAACAGCTCAGGGCTCGTTAGTGCTCTAGATTAATCCAGCACAACTTATTCTGCATGCATTTTCCAATTCACAAAAATGCAAAATGAACTGTACAGTATGGTATTATTTGTGAAACTGCAGGACACTAGAATTAATGCAGAGTGGAAAGATAAGAAGGCCCATTGAAAATAAATAAAATTGTCATGCAAAACTAGAGTGCAAAAAGCTTTAAAACAAAGTACAGTCACTAATTGTATAAATGTATCAAGTGAAATAAGATGATTTTATTACGTTGCTTATGTATGAAGAAAGCTTTTTACTACTACACATTTCCAGAATGAGAGAAAAATGTTGTATAAATATAAGTCACCACTTAGTTAGATAGGCTTTGAACATTAACACAGATAAAATTCTTTCTGGTCCTTCTGAGAAGAACAAGCAAGACAAAACTGAAGCAATTACAGCCAGTAGTCACAGAAGCATAGAATGGCCTGGACTGAAAGGGATCTTAAAGAGTTACAACTCCACTGCCACAAGCAGGGACACCTTCCACTAAACCAGGTCACTCAGAGCCCCATCCAGCCTGGCCCTGAACACTCCCAAGTCACAAGCCACTATTATGACTTAAGAAACCTATTGTTTTTCCCTTTACAGCTTACCTCATGTATGTTTTTAAAAACCCATGACAACTTCATAGAAGTTTGATGTGTTGAAAAAGTAAGAAAACTGGGTGCCAAATATCGATCATTCCCAGTCAAGAAATGAAGCACTGTAAAAATAACATGGATTACCTGTTTCAAAAGAAAACAGTTACTTAATTTTTAATCTTGCCCTTTAAAGGTTACTGATCAATTATCTTTAAAGGATGACAACACAGATGAAAGCGGCTGACATAAGATTCCGATTATGCAAGGATCTTCATATCAACAGACAGCCTTCCTGCAACACACCACATTAAAGAGCAGCTGCTCTAAGCAAGGCTGCTTTAGCAAGTTCTGCTGGAGCACTGACAGACACTGCTCTGCACTTCCAACACTGGTCACCTCTAGGAGCACAATGCATGATGTGGCTGACAGCATTACATACCATTTATTCCAGTGGAAATTCTCCTGAAGCTGACAGGCTCAGTCATGATTTAGTAGATTTACCAAAATTTAATCATTAATTGAGTTTTCACAAAAGAAACCCAAGAATTTAATTTCTATTGTGACTGTATTGGTTAGTTTCCACTTAGAGGAAAAGTAACTTTTGTTTTTGCACTTACAGCAAATCTTTCTCTTCTAAAAGCATGAAGCACAAACCAGAAGCAGCATAAAATGTACCTCCTATAGATAATCTGAGCAAAGGGTTCATGAAAAAACAAGCCAAGAAACAAAAAGCCCAATCCACTTCTAACACAGACCTACCTACATCCAAAATCTATGTTGTAGCAGTGTTAACATGCAACATTTTTATTTAACAGACTAAAAAGTAACGAAATGAGCGTGAGACCTACCAGTATCTCTTCCCATAATAATTACTTTAGGCTACCAGTACTGCACCTTTTTCTTTGAACTATCTTCCATGCTAATATCGCTCAGTTAAATGTTTTTAGGACACAGCACATCACATCACCATGTGAACAGGACACTTGAAGTATTCCATATATTGCCCTTACTTGTCATAAAGTTAAACAGCTCTAATATATCCAAGCAGTATCTAGATTAGCACAGTTTTACCTTCAGCAGAAGGGACTTATTCCAGGAATTCACAAGTTCAGCACTTCTTAAGTCTTGCCAACTTATGAAATTATGAAAGGGTTTCCCTGTCCTCCTGAAAAACAGTATTTGAACGTTTAAAGCTAGAGAACACAGACTGCCCAAAACATTCAACATCATTCACTACTTCCAATCAGGACAATATACACTAGGTCATTTCCTATAATAACTGCATATCCTCCTGGTGGTTCTGAGGAATTAGTAAATCAGCACACAGACATTTGAAGTGTCAGACTTTTCAGCAGAATTTAAAAATACATATGTATTCATCTCTTCCAACGTACAAAGAACAAAAAGACCACACACTCACAAATAGTTCTGAACTGCTCTAAGGTGTTGCTGTGCCAACACAAGAGAACATGAGTGACTTGACATTTTTTACTTTTGAGTTCAACATTTCTACAGCCTGCTTCCATCCAGTCTCTGAATACAAATGAATACAAATTCATTTTAAAGAACACATGACATACATACTTGTGCCATGTAATGAAAGTTCCTCTCTGTGTGGAGATACCAAGACCAGCAATTTGCCTCATGTGGAGTCCTGCAGCTAAAAACCGAAAATAAATGACAATCACAAAAAAAAGCATTTATTTGGAGAAGCAAACAAAAATACAACTGCTTCAATACAACTACAAAACCTATGGAATACTTGGGAAAATAACAGTTTATGAGAATATAAATGTCTACAAATTGTCCAGCTAAGTGTTTAGAACAGTGAAATGTTAGAGAGCTCTGAGTCAGACAACTGATTCCAAAGCAGATGAACAAACCTATGAATTTTCCAAAAGCAGTTGTGGCACACTGACCCTTTCCACCCTCTGAAAGGCCTGTCGATACTTTACATGAGCAATCCCAGAGACAGGCAGGCAGATTACATATGCCCACATAATCAATTAAAATGTGTATTTCACATAGATGAATGTGAATGAAAGCACCAACAAAATTACCTTTACAGAAGAATTTCTATAAAGAAACAAAACTAGATTGATCCTGCAGGCAGTAAATAGATTAATGGGAATATGCCACGTCTTTTTACATCACCTTGATAATGACATGTCTCACCTTAAATATTTCTTAAGCAATGTTTCAAAATTCCTAAGAACAAATTTGCTTAAACCAGGTAGGACTCAATGCAACAAAATATACTTTAAAGTCAGAAGTACAAAAATGTACATTTGGGTATACACCAATTTTGCTATTAAACCTTACCTTCAAATAACCGTTACAGAACATTTTTTCTAATATAACTGTAAATAATTAAATATATCCACAACTGTTTTCAAAGCAACTCTGGCCAGCTTACTAAGTGCCTCCAGCCATACTTATAGAAGCAAAATTACGTGAAGAAAATATACATTAAAAGTTTCCACTCAAATGACAGACTACCTACCCTGTCCTAAGTACTGTTACTCTGAAGGGCTCTCAATCCAGCTATTTCAACCAATCACAGGTTAAGTATGCCTTGCTCATATGTGTTCTCATGTTAACTTTCATGTGCAAAGTTGCTCATTTGTGTGAACATGTCCTGCAGACTCTACACCCAGCACCCTCTCAGTGACAACTACAGAAAGGGTTTCACAGAGGAAGGGCACATCCTGTGCTGCCCAACTCTACATGTGCTTGTGCACCTCCCCTTACACTGGGTCCTTGCATTCCCACCAGCAGTGCTATCAATTCCTCAATCAGCTGAAAATTAAACCAGTGCTTTCACAAGGTAACCTGCTCCACCTGCCTGCACAAGTGCTGCTGGTAGTGGGAGTGTACAGGAGGAGGACCTGGGAGTGGGTGGCCTGAGAATAGCACTATCTATTTTTCAGGCAAAGCTATGCAAGTACTTCCACAGCTCACTAAGGACTACTGGCACGTGTTACTCCTTCCCATCTCCACAACCTGCACGGTCCCACCACTTTCCCTGTGTCAGCTATCATACTCTCCAGACATATACATAAGTGGAGCTAACTTCCATTACAGACAAAAGCAAACCTAAAGACAAACATGGATATTTTTCAGTTAAGCTGTCTTTTGGATGGAGTGCTACAGTAAGAGAGTTGGCACCAGAAGTTTCCACCTTCAGGTAGTACTGAACTACAGCAGCTCATCCACACATGCATGGAATCATATGTTTAGCTCCGCAAGCCCTGCAAACCCAAGTGTCACTATGTTCCTTCTGTTTCCAGTCATTCCTGCCCCTGGTACCACACCCTCTCTTGCGTCAGCACAAGCATCGGTGCAGCTCTGCTGGCATAAACAACCGGACAGCGATTCCACTCAGGAAGCTGCCCTAGACTAGAAACGACTCTCTAAAAAGGAGGGTGGCACTACTTCTTTTGACAGCACTGTGAGTTATGCTCACATACCCACTTAAAAATGACTTGCTGACAATGTGTGCAGCTTGGCCACAAGGAAATCTTCCCCTTTTAAAACTAGATGAAAAATCTCGCTTCCTGATTTGTCCCACAGAATAGAAATGAAGGAAGACAGTAAGGTCTTTGAGGATTGAGGTGGCATTGCTGTTCTTGTGACCAAACAGTTGTGGCTGTGGACAAAACAAACCAAGAGCCCAAAATAATCACCTTCAGCTTACACCTGGTGATGTTTACTTTCCCTGTTCCCTTAGGCAGCCTTCCGAAGGAAAGGATGAGCAGTTTTGCCATGAGCCATGTTTGAAGGCAGAGCAATACCTGGAGACCAAGCAAGAGGGCTGAATAGGAGCAACTGAATGAATTGAATGTAAGAGTGCGATGTACACACACAGGAAAAGGAGGCTGGAGCACTGTGGGCAGGTGAGCTGTGGTCCAGCTGACAGGTTCACAGCATCAACATGGCACAGAACGTGATCCAGGATGGATGGCAGAACACTGGAGCTGGATTAATGTGACAGCTATGAGAGTTGTAGAGAGTTAAGAGCTAGGTTAGAGCAGCATCCAGAAAAGGGGGGGGGAAAAAAAAACCATCAGAGGTCTGGCGGAAAAGGGAGTTGTATGTATTCAGTGCACTGAGTACCAGGAATTTTTATGCTAAAGTACAAATAGAAAAGAACAGTAATACAGGAATAGGACAGTAAGAACTGCTCGTAGTTTGAATGGGAAAAGCAGGAATATCAGGTTGCAATTGAGTGAACACAGCTCTGCAGCATCCTGAATTCATTCTCTCACACTCACGCTTGCACATACAAAGTGGTGGTGGAACAATGGGGCACTGGAAGGGGAACAAGCCTACTCTCTGTTCCTGCACAGAGGCATCTGGAGAAACAGACACTGGGGAAGGATGCATATACAAAAAGCTGGAGCAACAAAGTGCTGGCACTGATGCGTAAATCAGTATTCACATTGCTTCTGCTTCTACTCTGGTCCCAGTGAAAGAAGAAAGATAATTGAAGTGTGCTATCTTACATAATGATTGAATAGGCCTTAAAGCATGTTGCAGACCTGTGCCCAGTGACAATTTTCAGTACTACCTAAAAATAGTTTTATTATCCAAGTAACTAATTTTACTTATTTTGATAAATAAATAATTTCTTGAAGTTTAAGCCCTTACCTTGTACAGCCTCTTTGATTACACCAATAAATTGACTCCATAGCAGTTCAGGATCTAGTTCAACCCATCCAGGATGAGGATAAAGTGATTCCACCTGTTCAGGAAACACAAATAGCATTATTATGATCCCTAGTTCACAGAAACCAGCAAATACATTTGGGTTAATATGATTTTTTCTTCATTTTGTGAATCTCCTGCAAGAGAAGAAACAACAGTGTAACTTTTAAAACATTGTTAAACATGGGTGTGTGATCTCTCGAAGACCTCCTCTGCTCAAACCCCTTGAAATACAGAAGTCCAAACCCCTTGGAATAATGGAGCCTGTAAAACCCCTTTCAGAGCTGAAAACAGAAAAGCAGGTGTGTCAGAAAGCTGTTTCTGCTGCACTGCTGAACTCAGACGTTGATGCCTCTCAGTTTCTCAGTGGCAGCACAGCAGGAGAGGAATCACCTGTTAGACGAGATTCCAGCGACAGAGAGGGTCAGCTCCACTGAGAGCAGCCCCTTCCATCTCCAAAATCCATCATATTTCTAACAATTCTCCTCGCTGCAAGCTTTTCATTGCAATACTTAACAGTAAAAAAAGTTAATTGTGGAGATTGCCCTGATCCTAAAATCTCGAGTCGTACAAACCAAAAGCAGCCTGAGATTAATGTTCCAAAATTGGCTCTTTTTCACACGGCGCTGTTACAAGATGGGACGCGAGTAAACACAAGTCCTAAGCAAATCTCACCTATGCCCTACTAACAAACGTGTTTTTGTTCAGAGAGGGATTAGTCGGTAAGCGACCGAAGCGAAGGTAACCGGGAAAGGTGGAAGAGAGTGAGTACCGAAGCAACGAGTGAGTGCCACGGCGGTCCCGCGCGGGTCGGGGGCTGTTGGGTCCCTTTCACCCCTCGGGAGGGGAAGACGCTCCTGTCAGGGGACGCCCGCGCACCGTGACCAGCCCAGCTGGGTGAGCGCCTGCGAACGCCTGCCACGCCGAGCCCCGACCGCGGCCCCCCGGAACCGCTCGCGGCAGACCGAGCACGTTCGGCCCCGCCCGGCTCCCGAGGCAGGTGCCGCCCCCGGCTGCTCCCGCCGCTCGGCCGGGCTCCGGACCGGGGGCGCGCCCTACAACCCGGCCGCACTCACCTCCCTGCAGCTGGAGCCCCTGACGGCGGCCGCCCGGTCGTAGACGTGGCACTTCACCACCGTGCTACCCACGTCCACCCCCAGCACGTACCGCGCCGGGGCGGCCCCGCTGTCGAGCTGCCCGCACGGCATCGCCCGGTGCGGCCCGGCACGGAGCGCGGAATGAGGGCGGCCGAGCGGCCGCGCCCGCCACAGCCCGCCGGGGGCGGGCGCTCCTTCGGCCTATGGGCGCGGGCAGCAAGCGGGGCCGCCGCGCAGGCAGGTGGCGGCCGCCGGGGGCGGCCAAGGCAGGCCGCGGCCTGGGACCAGCGCGGGCGGTGCGGCTCCGCCCGCCGCGCCCTCACCCGGGAGGGGCGGTCGGGGCCTCGATCCCGGGATCCCACGGACAGAGCAAGAACACGAAAGCAAAGCTCCGTGTTTCGTCTATGCAGTCTCAACACAAATCTACCACATGAACGAAAAAAAGGCTTTTAGTGAAACACCAAATGTTAAGGGCTTTTCTAAAAGGCTGAATTCAGCGAGCGCCACTGGGAGAGATGCCCACGGTGCGATGCTGATCCCCCGTGATCAGACCGCCTGAACCCAACTCCTCCTTACAGTAAACGAGGTATGTTTGCCCCGGGATTTGTCACTGAAGGCACTGAGCATCAACGGACACATTACACATAGTTACACAAAGTCATGAGCTGCAGCAATTCTCTCGTGCCTTCACAGAGGGAACGGCACCTAAAATTACTGTTGAAACAGAGTTAGTGACACAAATGTTCCCATATTACCCTTAGACGGGATGGTAATTTTTAAACAGAAACAACCAGAAACATTCACAGTAAACCAATAAAATTCGGAATGCTCAACCCCAAACTAGTACCAGTAGAACTTAGTTTTAACCCAAATTTAATCTGAAAAATCAGTCAATTAGTTTTAACTCATTTAGAGCAGAAAAAGCAAAAGCAAAAACATTGAAAATATTTCCCCCTTGCACTTCTGGTTTGGCCTCTCTTATAAAAAACTGCATTATGAACAACAAAACAGTATTTTGTGAGATAAGTCTGACATTACTGGATATTTAAACCAGGAATACTACCGACAGTTAAAGCCACATTAAGACGAGGCTTCTCACCTCACATGGGCAGTCACAGAGGTCACTGGGACAAAGGTATGGATCACAGAGAAGTGAAAGCACATGAAAGAGAAAGCCAAGAAACGACTGCTTTACCTCTCCTCCCGAAGGAACAACACATTAAAAAGTCACAACTTCTTTGACTTTTTATTCTCTTTGACTATTTCTTGACATACAGCTAATAGATGTATGTCAGAGAAAGGTACCAAGTACTTTAGTATCTGATTAAGAGTACTTTCCTTTGAACTAATTTAATTTATCAAAACTAACAGCATAATAATAATTACTTAAAATCTCTGATGAAAGCTCCCTCAATAAGATTCAACATGTGTAACTGGTATAAAAGGCTAAAACCACTCCAAACATTCAAAAATTAAGAACCCTTAAGAAAAAATGCATCTAGATATCCTTTGTGTTTGTACAGTATCAGTACAAGTGGGGCCTGTCTCACTGCAAGATTAAGCAAAACTTCAAAAAGAAAATGGATGCAGGCTACTTTTTTCTTTTACAAGCTCTTAATGTAACAAATACATACCCTTCTGATTGCATGGAAGTGACCATGTAAAGTTGATTTCTTCTTGCAGATCTTGAATTCTGTTTAATATGTTAAGAAAGAACTTAATTTGTGGAAAAAGATAACCCAAACCAACTTGCAGAGCTTCAATGCATATGTAATCTTAGTTATTGGGAGCATGTATTAAAATGGCTTAATTTATGAAAAGCTTATGAAACACAAATTTTATATTGCTGTTCTGTTTGTAATGTCATAAAAGTAATGCAATAAAGGAGGCAATGGGTTTTGAGATGTGCATAGCATGTCCATATGTGACTTCTCTGGCGTTAGTTTATATTTATATTAGTTTTGTCATAAATAATGTCATTCCCACACAGGCACTCTTTGTTTATCCAAAACATGTCACCCTCAGAGAAAAATCTTATGGCCAATATGCATAAAAGCCCCAAGTTCATCTTGGCACATGCAAGAAACATTCAATTTGAAGTGAAAATGTATGGACACTTTCCTGGTAACAAGCCTGCATAACTATACCACCACCCAGAGCCCTCCTGTTTGAGTGAGGGCATGTGGCTGCCACCTCACTGCTCAGAGGCAAGGAGCTGGCACACCTGGGGTCACATACCAAGTACCTCAGCAGCAGTGTCTGTACTCCTGCATCTTCTCTGCTGAAATCCTCAGTTTCTTTGCTCTCTGGAAAGCGTGGCTGGTCTTATTTTTTACTGGACTATCAAACCAAATGAAGGAGTGGAGGCACTCCAGGGACTTGTCCAATGCTGTAGCAAAGGAAAGAGTTATTAAGTAAAACTAATCAATTGGCAGAACATTAGGGTCAAGAAGATCCTACAATGCTAGCAGGGACAGCAAAACCCCTACCATGAGTGATTGATATTGAATATTTCTAAGCAATGTCATCACAGTCAGCATGTTTCAGTCAGCAAGAAATACACTTCGGAAGATGATGCCAAGCAAGAGACCTTGAGATGGAACTGCTACAGACCCAGCAGACCTAATTCTCAGAAAAAAAACCCATAATCTTGACACTGTCTTGACATTTTCTAGGACCAGATTATTAAATAAAATTTCCAAATTAACCACATTTTGAATAGTTAACTTTTTTTTTTTTTTTTAAATGAAGGTATTCTCAGGTACTATTTCTGTTGTGTGACTGATACATTGGAGCATCTTCATTCACCCAAGGCTTCCAGTATGAATCAAATTTGCCACTGGCACTGCTAACAGGATTCCAGACACTGAAATCTTGTAGACCAAGACCCAAAACTTGTAATGCATGTGATTTTTAAATTTATCTTCTCTTCCTCAGCTGTTTTTTTGGTCAAGATACATCTACCCTACCTACTGCCTCCTCAAACTGTGAGTTACCATTTTACTCACTTACTTAGCTCTACCTTTTTTGCAAGTTTTAACATTATGAAAGCATTGACCTGGGGCCCATAGTCAGTTTACACATAAACAAGAAAGAGCTCACTAATTTCTCTTGCTCCATTGAGTGGTGCAGCCCACATCCATCATTCATTAAGACTGACCTGAAAACTTAACAAACAGACCAAAATGGTTTGCATAATGCAAATGTTGCTGCAATAATTTACCATATGACCCTTTCTCATCAGTTCCTCCTGCACTCCTGCCAGAAGTTACCACTCTCCTCGAAGTCAACTAACAGAACCACATACAATTACATCACTTGATGAATCATGTTAGATTTGAGGGTAATCTGAGCTTTAGGCAGCCATGGGATGTTTCTTAAGGAGTTCCATTCTTGCTAAACCATTCCACCCTCGCACTACAAACTGTACCAACCCAGCTGTTTTTGGGGTTCCATGATGAACTATTATGAAAAATAACACAGGGGAGAGTGCCAATCAGATTAATTCCTTGATAAGGTTCATAATGTGGCAACACAGTTTGGCATGACCCAGAGGAAGCAAGTAATAAGAGACTGGTTAAGCCAGGATTTTCACTAGAGAATTGCACATCCAATCTGTGCCCACGTGAGGTTTTGCACTGTGCCTGAGGCACAAGCAGTCCTTCCTTTCTGCCAGCTCTGCAACACAAGTAAACTTTGACAGGAAATGAGGTGGAGTTTAGGACAATCAAATTGTAAGACAAGAATTTATCTACCAAAGTAAGTGAAGTGAAAACTGGTGTACCTACTCTGTTAATGTTTCATTATTTGTCCATTATTTTTTATTTCGCCTAAGGAACATCTACATTTGGAGAAGTGCAATGTGTATTAACAAGATAATGTCCATCATCCTCTGGATGTCTCTTAAGGAATTATTGTGTGGACTGAAAATAACATAACTATGAACAAATTTAAGAAAATGAGTGATTGAGTTCCTGTACATATGTGTGTGTGTGTACATACATACGATGAGTGGTCATGTGCACCTAGAAAATTCAGGGCTGAACAGCTCTTTAAAAGAACATTTATTTCAAGTCTAGAAATTAACAAAAAAATATTAAAAAGACAGAAAAACGGCCATCAATGAGGTTTAATTAGAACCAGAGAATGGAGGCTACAGGGATGAAATTGTTTCAATAAGACCTAGCCATTAGAAAAAATTGCAATTATACAAAATACAGGACTAAGCGTGGTTATCAACTTTCATAAAGCACTGCCAATGCAGTGATGTTTACTGACCAAGTTTTACCAGAAAAAAAAGTTTTAATGAAAAATGCTTTTTCTATCCTTTCAAATAATAGGAATCAGGTTTACTGTTTGCACTGGATGGCATTGTGACCATTCCTTTGATTTGTACTGTATTTCAAAGCAGAAATGAAACAGGAAATTTGTAAATTATAGAAAAATAAGAGTAAACACCCCCTCAAAAATTGACAGCAAAAAGGAACTGTTGTTGGAACCATGGATTCTTTAATAAAGAACAGCCACTTACCTCATGATACTAGATTCTTCAAAACATTTATCAGTTACAGTCTCAATATTCATGGGTCCTCATGCACCTGAATTTGAATTCTTTTGGCCAAGAGTGTGTATTCAGACTGCCCTTATGCCCTTGATGTCACTGTGTACCCTTTTCCAGATACAGAAAGAGAAGAACATAACTGTCTCTCAGTAGTAAGGAAGGCTGATTATGGAATACACAAGGAGATCACATTGCAAATAGAATAAAACTACATCCTTACTGCAAGTAACAATTTCTTCTTTGAGATTCCTCACCCTCAGGAGTTATCTATATAGTAGTTCAGATCAACTGAATTAAATTGAACAAAAGTCCTGTAGTTTTTGAATGCAAGATTTACTCTGCACTAACTGATCTATTTTCGAGTTATCCCTTTATTTAATTTGCTTGAATATTCTTTAGTGCTATCTATTGATAGCAGAACTTGCTATGCAGGGTAACAGCAGTTAATTCATTGACTAATCATCTGAAGACAGTTTATGAAATGCAAGATTTTATCTTGGTATCTTCAAGTTGAGCAATATGACCTGAGTGTATACACCAACCAGACTTGTTCTATACAGAAACACAAGTTGCATACACAGTTACACAAAGCTGCAGCAGCTGCTCATGCTAAGAGTGTACTCCATTCTTTATGCTGGTTGCTTTAAACAAGCTACTTCACAATACAATGTGTAAGAAAGAAAATAATATTCTGCTTTTCAGCCATCAGCTTGTTAAGAATCACTAGGATTGATCTTATTGGATTATAGGAAAATAATCTTACTGACTTTTCTATAGGATTGGGTTTTTTTAATCAAATTGGTGACAAGGCCAAAAAAATTTTGGAAGATCATGTTAAATGTTTTTAATTGCAAGGTGACCAACAGCCTTTTGAAAAAAAAAAACTTTGTATTTTGATCTCAGTTACAAGTTCTAAGCCATCAAGAAACAGTCAGAAGGGCAGGTGATACTTCTGAGAATCACAGAAACTGAGCTTCATGAGATTTAATTTATACTGTAAACTTCTGGATTGGAGCATACACAAGTTCCCGTGTAGTATTTGGAAATAAAACAGTGGAAATAGGTAATATTTCTTGTTTCAATATTTAATCCAAGCAGACACAGACACAGTTTATAAAATTACTCTATTGCATTAGAGTTCTATATAGCATTTAGGTTTTATGAATGTTTTTCCTTCGGTGTAGCATATATTCATATTCCAAAATATCTTTGCACAGTCTTTGTGCAACTACATGCTAAAAATCTGCAAATGCACACTTAACACTAAACAGCACAAAAAATACATTCTGTATCCATTCATATGCAAATTTAAAACATTTCACTTGGCAGATAAACAATGAAAAGTTATTTTAAAAAAATCAGAAACTACAAAAATGCGCACATAAAAGTCTTCCCTTTTGGATTTTTAGTAAAATACTGCTCTGTATAAGATCTAATGAAAAACTCCAGTGCTTACAAAATACTTTATCTATGAGAAAAAGAAATGCTTAAATTTATATCTGTATGAGTTAAACATAATGACCTTGTTAAAATATAAAAATTAAAGGGGACATGGCATAGATCAATGCAGATGTCACATCTATCAGGACATGTAAAACTGTAATTAACTGGGCACCAGGCAGTCAGTATCATAGAATAGAAAAACTAAAAATCAGGGACAAATACAATATGCAGCAGCTAAAGAATAAAGTGTTTAACCACCTATATATACTACACATAGCAATTCCACTTGAAGAGGGAGCAAAAATCTTAGTCTGAAGTAGAATAATTTTTTAAAATTGCTGTGTTCACTGATATATATGAGTACAGCATCCTCCATAACTTTGTTTCTCAAAAATCTGCATAAATTTGCTATACAGGCACATCAAAATTCTGTAATGCAATAGTCTAACATAGCCTCATCTCTGTCATGGTGATTTTCAAACAGGTATTTTCTCTTTATGATCAGATAATTCAGATAGATATGGTGGACTAACTCAATGTCACATAACGACTTCTAAAATATTGGCATGGCAGCATCATGTCAGTCTTGTGTTGCTAATGACAATAAAACCCCAAAAATACAACTTTCCCTTCACAGAATGTGGCTTTGAACCTCTTGAGACTAGATGACTATAAAGAGAACAACAAAATCAATGTAATTTAAGACTATATGTAGACTATTCCACAAGTTCTGTGATACTAAGTAAAATAAATAAAATTTCTTAACCTTGTTTTTACCTCTGTGATCCTTTTTATAGGGCTTGCTGCTATTTTACAAATACTGCTGAGGCAACAGCTGTTTCAGAGAAATGAAAATTAAAAAACCTATAGCATAGTAATAATGTGAAACTTCATACTACACTAAGAAATGGAGGCAAAAAACCAAATGAAATAAAGTCTACAGACTTGCAGACTCAGAATGAAACCTGTTCGGAAGCAACAAAATACATCACTCAGGTATGCTTTATTTCTGGTTCCTGGGCCTTAAAGGAAAAATATTTTTTTTTCTAGAACAGATTAGAATAAAGAAGAAAAATAAAATTTAGTCAATGTCAGTATGCAGCACCAACAGGGTTTCAAATTTCTTCTTAGACCGAAGATTTTATATTAATGTCCATAAGAATGGTACACGTGAGTTAAAAACAGTACAAAGACCATTGAGCCTTCTCTTTTTCCTATATGAACTAACAATCCCATAGTTCTGTCCAAAAATTCAAGTCAGCTTTTTGTGTGAATATTCTTATGGAACCAATAGCAACACTTTCTGATAATTTAATTTTGCAACACAGAAATTCTCTCACAAAATTAAAAAAATAAATATTAAAAGTCACTAGTAACAAAAAAAAACCTACTACAGAGAAGTTTTCAGGGCACAGGTTATTAGAGGAAGAAAGAAATGTACTCTAAGTAAACATAACTTTGACAGCCATCCAGCAAAATGGGACATCTTTAAACTCTGGCCATTTTTATAGTTTAGAAAAAAATCAGGATATCACAAGCATTTAGGAGGCTATGCACATCTGTAGTAGATAACTTTGTTATTTTATCATTGGAAAACAATTAAATTGGTAAATAAAAAAAAATTAAATGTACTTTACCAAAGGGGTCTCTATTTTGCAAATATAATTTTTTTATTCAACAGATCCTATAAATTAATCTCCTGGAACAGACTGTGCAAGAGCAACCACTTTTTGCCACTCCAACACCAGACACACAATAACACCTATGTTCTGAAAGCTGTAAAGCTGTTGCCCTCTAGTACAATACCCAGCAGTTCGTACTTAGAGTGGACTTAGCAGTTTCTTTGTAGTCAGCTTTTCGTTACGCTGATTCAACTCAGAAAGACTGGGAGAGCTAATATAAAAGCTGCATTTCAGTAATTTTTCCTTTCCGTCTTATTACACTATTTAAAAAGAAGCTAGAGTACAAAATGTCATGCTAAACACTGTTAGATGCCCAACTTATTACTGCTCCATATCCCTCCCAAAAAGCACATCAAACCTGAGTTAAGGTTGCCACTATTATTGCTGCTTACCCAATATCATCTGTAAGCCCCTGTTTAGACACCTAGGCACAAGGGAGGGCATGGCAACCCTAACTCAGTATTTCCTGGCTTTTGCTAATTTAACTCAAAATAAAATAAAGTTTTAACATAATTTTTATAGTTTTAATGACAACCTGAAAATCATAGCAATAAAATGTATTTCCTTCTATATTAAAGTGGCTGGTCTTTTTAATAAAGATTTCTGATTTTTTTAAATGCTAGAACATAACAGTGGGGAAAGAGTTAAAGATAAAATACACCTAGCTACCAGATTTATTCTGAAGATTTTGGTGCGCCAAAATTGACAGCCAGTTTTCTTGGCTTTCGCTTGCTGGATGTGTTTGGTGTTGATTTGTTATGAGGAACACTTGGAGTAGCCACATTGTCTTGAAATGAAACAGTGGATTGAGCAGCTTGAGGAGATTTTAAAGAGGCTGAAGAACTGTCTTGCTGAATGTGGTCAGAAGACATTGGCTGTTCATTCTTTAGTGGTGCAGCTTGAGGGGAACTCTGAAACTCCTTGAGTTCAAAGTTTTTCTTGCTAGCAGCCCTTTTTTTAGTTACCTTTAAATTAAATAAATATTATTTAACAGAATGCATTCTCAAAAAACTGAAAACAGTCCACTTTCAGAAAACATGCATACATACTTTAACAATAATTTTCTAATACTAAATAGTACTTCACAATGGGGATGTTGTTGCATTCATCTTGTAGGCACATTTTTTACAAGAAACAATATTAACACAAACCTGCTGCTCTTACCTGCAGAGGTATAAACTGATTGTGAGAACCAACTGGTATAGTTCCTGCAAGAGACACATTTCCTGGATAGGAGCCAGGATAATAATGCTTAGGCACTGGAGTCCCCCAGGACACCGGACCAAACATGTGAGATGATGGAGGCATCATATTAGCTACGAAAAGAAGAAACTTTTAGCTCACTTTCCTCAAAAAAACGATATGAACTCCCCAAGGGCCCAGGACTACTCCAACTACATCTGTCTGCATGTTGTTTATCTTTCCAGTAAAGCCTCATATGCTTCATGTTTACTTCAAAATAGCTAAGTATTTATTTATTATCAAAACCCCCCAAACAAACAGAACCACACCTAGATGACAACACAGCTAAGAGCACTAAAGTCATGGTATCTGCATTCCAGAGTGCACATAATTTGGGATCTCTGCATTCTCAGCTGAGCCAACTGTATTAGCAGAAGGCTGCAAGTTTAGGCCGTTGTTTTGGAACACAGCAACAACAGAACAACCCCATGGAAAAGACATGTACCGTCTGCTGTATGGGTTTCTAGGACGCTACAATGGTGCTGACTCATTAATTCCTAGCTGTGAATGTGAACTGCAGTAGAATACAAAACAGCCAGCAGCCAGAAATATCACCAGGACTTTTACCAGTTTTTGGGGGGTTACTTACCATGCTCATGTTTGGCAGTGTACAAGAGGACTGTGATGTAGCTTTCACTTCAGTGAAAGTTGGTTATAGACAAATAAAAACACTATGCATGGAGAAACATTAACTATATGGGATGGGGGGAAAATCTATGTAAAACATCAAGGAAGCTATTTCTTACAAATTCTGCACTGGGACTATCTGCTTTGAAATGACTACTGTTATTTTGAAGGAAATAAAATGGAAAAAGCACCTAAGACTGAATGGATAGATACATTCTTGAGGAAAAGAAATAACTAATAGAGATGATTCTTTATACTAAATTAATCTGCACATTGTTGAGAAGAGGATCACGCACTGTTCTCAGAACTGTTTAGACATACAAGTACATACATGAAGACTAAAAAATGAGGCTTTCTGGAAGGCATTCATTTTCATATAAAGAACCACCACAATTAGAGGATATCATGGTATTATTTGAAACGTGTACTAGTCAAACACCTACCTGGGGGCTGTGCAAATACTGGAGGAATTGATCCAGGTGGTACAGGAACTCCTAGTGGTTGATAATTGGGAAACACTGGTGGAGGCGGAGGTGCAGGCGAAGCAAAGCTCACTCCTATAGAACTCTATGAAGAAGGAAACAGAAGTTTACCAACAGATGCAGTGCAACAGAGACGAAGATTTGAAAAGTTTTTTTACATCCTCACCAAGTGCTGTAAAGCAAAGAGCGCAGCTTTCTCCTTCGCTTCAGCTTCGGAATGACACTGTGGTCCGTGAACCAATAAACCATTTGACAGCTTTATGTGGCAAACTGTCAAGGTCTAGAAAAAAGAGAGAAAAGATTTTTGAGGGAATTTGTGTTGCTAACAAACTGTGAGACAGAAAAAGACATTTGTTTGTTTGTTTTAAAAGAAGGCAACAAAGGGAGCTAAGGTTTATTTTCAGATAGATTTCAGTGGTCAGTCCAAATATTTAATATGTAACAGTTGATACCAAGCTGAGAGCTTTTACTTTTTCAGAAAAAACTTTACCTGTGGTGTTTTCAGGAAAGAGAAATCTGGTTGTGACATTCCAAGAAGAGAACAAATACGAGAAAGTTCAGAAACAGTAGACAGTGCAGGCTGTGGACAAGCGAAAGGGTGACCTCCAGTTTCTATTGCTGGTGTGTTCTGGGGGCCTCCAGGGCTATGCTTGTTCATATAAGTAGCTGAAAAAAGGGGGAAAAAAAAAGCAGCTGTATCACAAGTATTTCCTGCACTAAAATAATGGCAACTTGGTTATTAGCAAAAAAAAAAAAAGAAAAAAAAGCTTATTTGATTTTTTTTCTTGTATTTTCATATTTTTTTAAAAAAACCCAGGAGACTATGTCTGAAGAGAGTTTTAGATCCAAGTATAGAAGTAGAACTGAAAAAAGATGGAAATTTTATTACTGTATTTTGATAAACAGTACTCTCCTGAAACTGTGTTCTAAAATGTCACTACAAGGTGAAGCTGAATTATGAGCTGATGGTTAAACATACCCATTTTTTTTGTTGGTCTGTATTGCACAGCAGCTCCATGGCAATCCTGTCTACTAGAGGGAGCAGGAACATCATTAATTTGTGATTTCACTTCATTCCTTGTTTGCAGATCTGAGCCATCTATCTTCAAAATCTCTTTGAGCATCTGTGTTCCTTTCTTTAAAAATAAAATAAACCACTCAGGAACATGCTGGCATTCAGATAACATGACCTTCTTAGCACTGATTATCATAACTAGTAACAGAATCTGAATTTTTATTTTCCTATGAGTTATATTTTACCAAGCAAAGATAACAGCATCTTAGCATAAACAAACGTGTTTGCTAATTTTCTTTGATAATAGCCAATTAAAAACTCATTAATATTTTTTAGAAAGCAGTATGAGGTTTCATAGAGTTTCTTTAAATAGAAACATTGATGCTAAGATAGCAGATGCTAAACTGCAATGTAACGATTCCTGCAGCATACAGACCATAGCAAACGACTGTGGTGACAGATGTTCCTCATTTGTAGGTCTCGCTTCCTTGGAATAAGTCTGCACTTCATTTTCTTTGGAAATTTTCAAAGAAGCTAGAAGACTTTCCAGTTCATTGTCCTTCTTAAATTAAAGAAGAAAAGAGGTACATCAACTTAGTGTATTTACAAGCAGATGCAAGAGGAAGGGTATATGAATTTGAGGTTAATTTTATTCTCATTCAGATTTTTTTTCTCTCAGCTTGGGCAGGTCACAGTCATGTCTGTTCAGAGTGTGAACACATACCCAGAGATTGCATCAAGTTCTACATATTAAAATATGCAAGTATTGACCAAGAGAGAATTGATTTAAAGAACAATCAAAGTCACACAGGTTTGTCATCCTTTTTAAACATGAATTTGCACACAAGTAACCAGGACCAATTGGAACTGGACTGGAAACTGAAGTTACTCAAAGAGTACAACAAAGTCAGCTCTCTAGATCTACCTTTCCACCTGTGCAGGGACCATCAACTGCAGCCTTCTGAATTACAGGCATGTTGGGACTTTCATTCCTCTTCAAAAGTTTGACATTGTACTTATTCACACCTGCAAAATTCTGAAAGAAATTGCAGCAATTATTATTGAATACTCTTATTACTCGTTTTAACACAATCATATTAGAAATGCATCTGCAAAGAGCTTTCACAAGCTAATATTCTTAGAGGATTTCAGCTTACTGAACACCTAGCATTTGTGTTTTTGCATTACAGCATAGCTTTTAGAATCTAAGAGGAATAGGAAAGTTGTTTGGTATCATCATACATTTTATGCACTCTCTCTCATAGTCTGTCTATAAACCTCCAATGAAAAAAAAATCTCCAAAATAAAGTTTAAAGTTCACCTATTAAAAGAATCAACTAAGAGGCCAGTTAAAGACAAATCTGTAAAATTATAAATCACATCACAGTAAAATGAAAGAATGGATTTACTCAGTACAGACAAAATTACCTGCTGGTTTGACATTTTATTATGTGGTTGACTTTCACCTCTTGTAACTTTGGAATCTTCTTTAACTACAAAAGAATGCATTCTTTTGAAATGCTCTTAAAAACTGTAATAATCAAGACTCAAAAAAATTAATAACTCCATACAAATACACAGAGTTGCATTAATTTGAATGGTTTTATCAAATGCTTAATTCTTACTTCATAGGTCATTTGGTGTATGCTTTTCTTCTAGGATAAAATAAAATGAAGTATATCCAATAATATATTTAATTTTCTATTCTACAAATATGATCACAAGCAGATTTTCAAAGACATGTGTTTTTTTTGTTTGGTTTTTATATTAGATGGGTGGCAAGTCAACAGAACACAGAACAACTTGCCTAAAAGGTTCAGGATTAAGGGTGGAACAATCCAATATGCACATCAGGGCCATTATTTGACAGTAAACAGTGCAATGTAGTGTTGATAAAACTATAATAAATTATTTCCTGTCAATAACTACAAAAAGCTCATCAGACATTTCACTGAAGGTCAGATAAAGCAAGTAGTTCTTCTAAACAAAGTTCCTAATTATATTACTTACATTTTTTATAAGGCTCCTGTTTTCTTTGCTGACATTTAAAGCTGCTGTCATTGAAGCCTGGCTTATAAAACTGATGGCCAGTTCCCAGCTTGATTTCCTGAGGTAGAGCTGCACCCTAGGGTTTCAAACATCAAAGCTTAACCAGAAACTGAGTATCTATTATTTACATAGTAGCACCCTATGATTACCCCTTTCCAGAGCTATGCATACTGCATGTAACACCACTTTCATCTAGAGGATTTCTTGGTAACATGAAGTTTTCTGATACAATGAACTGATGTATGAAATTAAGTACCTTCATATTTTGAAGGCAGGGATCTGTTTAATGTTTCTATACAAACCTTCTCATGCATGTTTTGTTGAATGTAATGAGACTTCCCAGAACTCTGCAATGACTGCCATATGCTGCAGAATTCATCATCTTGCTTACTCTGTGCCTGACAAAATAAAAAACAAGACCCCCAGCAAACTGAGCAGTGATAAATTCAACTTTTGAACAGCTAAGTACCAAGACATTCTGGAAATTGTAAGGTTCAAGTTTAACAGTCATCTGAGGAGATGGCAGATATTTTCATAGTAACACTAGTACAAGTTGCAGGTAATTAATTACAAAACAAGCTGTTGTAGTAGATTGCATTTACAATTTTTACCAAGAATCACTACTAAACTTAAATGAGCTTAGTTTGTTTTGCAAGTGGCTTTGTTGTTTTATCAACTGAAGTTACAAGTACAGGAAAGATGATTAAGTATAATGAAACTCAGATAACAGTTCAAAATGGTTTCAAAATCATGCTTTCATACTGGGAGTATTCTTAGATTTCATTATCAATGATTTATTTTGTAAGGCCTTACCAATAAGACTCAATTACTTCATTACATTACAGGTATGCTACTGCAGAACTGAAGCCCAGCTATGCAAAACACCACTTAAAAACCTAATATCTAAACAAGGATAACACAGGATATTAGATTCATTCAAGAACTGAGAGCAGTTCTGCTCCAATCTGTATCTGAACTAAAACATCTGATGTACTAAAACAAAGCAATTTATTAATCATAAGAAAATGACAGCCACCCTGAACAGAGGGCCAAAACAGAGACATTTGGGTCCAATACTAAATGAATCCGAACACTCACTTTATTTTTCTGATTGCCACTCAGAAATGATCCTTTCTGGGGTGAGTTAGTGTTGCCCTGATTTTCAGCCCTGAGATTGTAATGCTGTCTTCCATTCAGCTGCTAAATCATTGAGAGAAAAAAAAAATCAGAAATGTTTCATTGTCTTACAGTTTCTTTTGGAAAGCAGTTTTTCTTGTATAGACTTGAAAAACATGAGGAAACTGTTTTCAAACACACTTATAGGAACATGAAGTTACTAATTAAGGTAACTTGCTTTAAAGAATTCTCTTTAAAAAAAAAATCAAGCGTCAATTAACTACCAAGAACCTGAATTCACCTTTAATTTTTCCTCCTTTACTGTAGTTTAAAAGTAAATCATAACCAAGAAGCAAAACTGAGGGAAATCATGTCTTTCCCTTCTAAGCATGGATAAAGCCTACAGGAAGCATTAACTGGATCAAAGCTTTAAGGAAATAATTGCATCTCTGCCCAAACACACTTATTTGTTGACACCAAATACGGTGTCACTGCTCCAAACTAAGTATCTGTCTCTCAGAAAAGCAACTGGAGTTACTCAGAGCAAAACAACTGTCAATAAGGAAATTTTCATCCTTTTCATTATTAGATTAATTCATTTCTCCAACATAAGAATTATTCTATTTCTAATATATTGACATAAAAACTAAATTTTGTTTGGACCAATGAAGATAACCATGTCAATACTTCAGATTCTAGGGAAAAACATTTTTGTACAAATGCAAGAAAAGTCTTACTTGAGTAGGAACAAAAAGGGAGCGAGGAGAATGGTTGAGGCCTCCCAGATGCACTTTTTGTGAGCATACAGATGACAGATCAGATGCATATGAGTTGTAGTTATTCACTGCTGGCTGAGGTTTAACTATGGCCATCAGCTTTTGATTTCCCATTTCTGACCGACTACCATGGGACAGGTTAATTAAGGCACTTGAGGGCAGGCGATAACCTCTGGCAGGTGAGCACCTGAAGAAAAGTGAATTCCATAGTTGTTTCATGCAGTTTAATTGTTGCCAAAAGATAATGACTCAAGTTTGAACAACAGAGGCTGTAAACTATCCAATATTGAAATCTAGTAGCATTGCAGACAACCTGAAACCCATGGCTCCCCTTTGCCCTCTGGCTGTCAAACAGTAATTACCACTACTCTCAGTTTATAAGCTTAAAGAAATGTTTAAGATGAGTGAATTGTTATAGCACAGTTCTGTAGTAAATATTTCTGTAAAAGAACCAGAAAACAATATTCTTTTATTTTTCAGAAATGAAAACTGAAGTTTCAGGTTCAGTAGCAGAATTACAAATTGAAGTTAAGCAGCATTTCTGAACACTGAGTATTAGCTGTGTTACAGGACATGCAAGGGCTATCTTTGTGCAATGATTGCTGAATGCAGGTAGTAGATAAGAATCTCCTCTAACTTCCATCATTATAACCTTTATTTAGATAAGAACAGTAAAATGAAGCCTGCTGGGTATATTTGAGCACTTACAGTTTAGCTGTTTATTTAAATACAGAAGAGTTCTCACACTTTTAAAAACAAAAGCACCTCCACCTCCTGAAGAACAGTTCAGGTTTTTAATGGTGGTTGGAATTTAGTGCCTAAGTATCACTATAGATAGTTCAGAGTCCCTCCTTCAGAGGAACAGATGCCTTCTGGCTAGTTTTCAATCTACATGTTGAATACATACTAATAAGAACCTATTTTCTACATATTTATTTAGACATCTGGATCTAGTGCATTATTCTGCTGGTTCATATTTGCTTTCTACAAGTCAGAAGTTATACACCAAAAAAAGCCTAAAGAGCATTTCCACAATATATATGCTTCATAAAAATTATCACTACTCAAAGAGAATAAGGAAACACAAAAGAAAATAAAACTGACCAACACTGCCAAGAAACAAAGTTTGAATAAGAGGCATTAAACATATCCAACCAAAGTCAGCAATTTCATGCCATTTATACCAATAGAAGGAAATGACTCTGAACTCCCCCACACAAACCTTATAGTGAGGCCTCCAAGAAATTCTTCATCAAACAAAACTTCAAAGAGGACATCTGTTTCTCTAGCAGCTATAGAAAACAAAGTAAAATATCATCCTATATAGGTTACATTAGTTACTTCCATCTATATTATGTAAATATCTATACTAGTTATGCAATAAATAATGTAAAGACCAAAAATGAACAACAATCCCCCAACTAATTTCTGAGTCGTTTCATTAACAGGAATTTGGAAATGCTTCTCAAGGTCTCACATTTGTCTGCCCTTTAAGATACAGTTTCAACAGAAACGTACCATGCATAACACCTTACCAATGTGCATTAATAGAACTGCAGTTTATAGCAGTATGTCACAGTGGTCAGAAACTGTCAGAAAAGAGATGCAAGCCACTTTTACATTCAGGCAGTCGGAAACTAAAAGCTTTAATATTAACTTCTTTCACAATGACAGACTAATACACCTTTAGAATTATATTAGTATATAATAATTATGGAGAAAAGAACATTTCTTTAAAAAAACTGCACCCAAGTCTTGTCTATTCAAGATTCTATTAGATGCAAACTGAATGAGAAAGCAACTACTGAAATGGCAGGTAAGAAAACCACTTGTAATACTAGATCTCAAACTGCTACACTCTGTGGGACTTGATAAATCCTTTTATTTACTTGAAATAGATTCATGGTTGATTTTCTTGTCAAAGAAGGTATAAATCCATGCCAATTAATGGAAATGGAAGATCACAGAATAAAAACACAAATTCAAAATAAAACAATTTAAGACAAATCATATTTGATAAAGTTTTATGTTCAATGTAAGTATTAAGACTCGGTTTTACGCCTACTTCACTTAACTTTGCCCATATTTTCCCATAACTTCATTTTGTTCCTGTTCTGCTCTGCCTTCTTCATATTAAGAAGAAACAAAGAATAATTTCTAATTCATATAGGAAGGAACATAGAGTAAGTAATTTCTTACTCAAAGAACAGCTGTGTAACACATGAAATTCAAAACAGTAAATATGTCATTAACAGCTTCAAGTTGCATATGCTTCATAGTGAGAAATGAGTGCATTCACAACCATTACACAAAAAAGCCTGCTGTCACATTGCTAGCGGAGCTGCTATATAGCTGTAATCATGAAGAAAATATTACCTCCTTTAATTCCTATAATGGTGCCTCGTAGACCAACTGGAACAGAAAAGTTCTCTCTGACATTGACAACACGGTCAAACAGCCTGTACTCTGCATCTCGATCTGGAACAACCCCCTTCTGCTGTTCTAATGGCTGACAATAACCAAAAGACTGTGTTAATGTATGCAAAAGAATAAGGATTACAATAAAAATCCATTTACAACAATATCTGAGATACACTATAAAGCAAAACCATAGAAAAATCCCCCCCCAGAAACGAAAAACCTTCCCTCTCCAGACTCAAAGCAAACTTTCTTTTTTTCCCCCTTGCAACTCTCGCTCACTGCTGCTGCCTGAAAAACAAGTGTTGTGCACTAGTTGATCAAGAGGATCAATTTAGACAGAGCCAAAACAGAGTGCAATCTGCCTATATCAGTAACATGGGCAAGAGAAGCAGTTGGTCCTATGTCAAGAACTGAATAAAAAGTAAAACAGGGCAAATAGACAGAAGAAACATGTTTTATTTTGCCTTCATTATAGAGACAATAAGAACTGTAGAAGCATAAAGGACAGAAAGTAGAAAAAACCTGAAAATCAGTGTCCTACATGACAGAGTTCTGCACTTAGAAGAAATTTTCTCTCCTTGTAGAGACAGACTACTATTCTCAAAATTATGTTCTAGAAGGCATAATAGAATCTTTCCTTTAATAAATACCATCATAAAATTCCATTTTCCTAAAGTTGATAAGCTTAGGTAAAATAAATATGATCTGGACAACTTAACCCCCACCCAACTTGTTTCCATCACTTACTCTGTACAGCAAATGGGGTTTCACAGTTACTCGTACCTTCTTGTTGCTCTTTCTCTGCTAAAGGAAAGGAACAGAAAGTCTTTACAAACCAGTGTAGGAACCAGCACTGGAACAGGCAAAACAAAACTCCTGAAATGATCATGTAGAATTCTTCAGCTTTAGATAATGGTATACAGCTTTAATAAAGTCTTGAGAGTAAGTCTACTTTTTAAAATATGGTAGATTTCCTACCAAGCCATTAGTTGTCTAATTCCACACCAATTTTATTAAGATGTGCTTGCAAGTTATTTCAAAAAAATCAGCCCATTATTTCATATGGCTTTGTCCTTAACTTTTTACTCAAGTAATTTCCTAGGCCACCTTTTTCATCTGTGGCCTTCAGAAAATAACTTTCTAATTTTCTGCCAACCAAAGAGAAACTGCAGGGGAAGAACAGCTGGGATTGCATGTAAAAAGAGCACTTTAGTATTTTTCAACATATATAGATACCTGTTCCTTTACAAAACCATGGAAAGGCACAGCTCAGAGTATGTCCCACTGCTGATAAACCACTCCTGAAAGACTGAATCTCTTACAAAGATTAATAATGAAGTCTTCTGAATTTCTGGGATAATTCACATTACAAATCCAGATTTTACATTATATTCTGTGTCCTTTATCTTTGGAATGGCAAGTAATCTTCAATTGTCTTATTCACATTCAAGAACTTCAAAAATAATGAGCAGCTGCTTTTTGGTTCACCCCTGCTCACAATGATACCAAGCTGCATACCTTGCATTTCTCTATTTCTTCTTCAATTTTCTCAACAATGGCCGCATCCAAAATTTGCAAGTCACAAGATGAGCGAGACAAAGCAGACACAGGATGTGCCTTTAGCCAGGCAACAATTTCTTGCACTTTCTCAGCTCTGAATAAAAAATTACATGAATGCTTTTAACTGCATATACCAGGCATTTTACCACATTCCCTAATTTAATCACTCAAGTATTATCATACAGGCCAAATGATTGTATATATTCATAAAGTAGTGGAATCGAAGAGTTCTGTATGATTTAAGAAAAGTCTAAATTATACAATACTGTTTCAAAACCATAACCTAAAATCTTGTTTCAGAGATTCTTTTAAGCAAAGAGTCCCACACTGGTGTATCACCAGGTAACAGACCCGCAGAGTGCAGTGTCCTGCAGATTTACTGATTGAAGCCTGTGAATTGGGTTTATTGTCTAATAACTAAAGCTGTTTCATGTTGCCATGCTGTGTCTGGAACTAAGGTTGCTATTTTTCTCCCACAAAACTGAATAAACGTAGATTAAAAATGTGCAAAGTACTTTCAACTCTGTAAGACTTCTTTTTCAAATTTGAAGTGATTCTATACCATTGCCACAATTATTGGTTATTTTTTCAAAAATTATCTTTATGACTAGTCATAGCTATGCTTACTGAAGGTTATTTTAAAAGCAAGGATTATGAAGTAGCCACTAAAAATTATATTTCTCATTTACTGCGTTTTTTGAGGTTGAAGTCTGGCAGAAACTTGGATTCCATGACTGAAAAGTACAGCATTCAAATAATGTTTTCAGCCATCACTGAACAATCAGGCTGCTCGAGAAACAGCAAGGTTTCAGTTACACAGCAGCCACACTACACGATCACTACCAATTTCACAATTGCCAGTTTTTGTTCTCCTTATTGTACAAAAGAGATAAGGACCATGGCTTACCCATTCTCATCCTCTCCAGGCCAAATATCATCTTCATAGCAGATATCTTCCTGGCTGTTCTTGGCTACATAATTAAATAGTTCAGGCACCCTAAAAACCCCCGAATATATGGAAGATAACTTCAGTTTCACATCAGCATAGACCACAAAAAAGCCCCATCAAAATCAAGGCTGATGGGCTTCAAAATTTGTGGAGCCGAGATGGGTTATTTTTTACTTAATTTAGCATCATACTGTTAATTTTTCATAGGCAAGCTGTTAACAAAATTACACTATCCCAAAATAGAACACTGGAAGAAAAGAAACAAACTCATCAGTTCTTAGAAGATCTGTGACCAGAGGACAAATTCCAACAATTGATACAAAGGTGGGTAATTTGGATGAAACTCATATGCAATAATTTACCTTTCTAAATACTCAGCAAGTAGTTGTTCTACAGCAGAAGAATACATCCATTCGTTTCCAACTTTCTTAGTATAGCCAGGAACTTCTTCATTTTTCTTATTGAACTTCAGGTTTAGCCCCACATTTGCTTTGTGATCACCATGAGGACTGAAAATAAGAAAAAGTTCATTAACTTGGAATAATATGTGTGAATGTGCACATACATTAAAAAAAACCCTCGTAAACATACATTCTCGGCCTTAAACCACAGAAGAATTAAATTCATTGTACTGTTTACTTGTTAACATTGTGTCAGCTGTAAATGTCACAGGCCAAAAGTGCTATGGTAGCTGTCCACCTGTGTGCCTATACTTCATTGCAAAGAAGGGTAGGAAATATTTTACCTTTCTTCCTTAACTGAGATCTAATCAACCACAATCAACCTGGCATTCACCAAGCTGCAGCAGGATGTCCTTGAACAATCCATCCAGAACAAATGTACACATTAGATCACAAGAAGATGCTCAGGCATCGACCATATTTTTAGAGAGGAACCACAATTTTTACATTCACAAGACTACATGGATTGCCTCCCTTATGGATTTTAAGGGGTCTTAACTAGTTCTTAAAAGAAGCTACAGGTACAATTAATCTCCCTTTATTATAGCAGTAGTAAGTACAATGAAATTAGATCCCAATTCCACTTTTTTATTCTCAGTGTGGCAAAGTCAGTTTAAACTCCTAATTCAATTTTGTTAATAGCTAACCAGGAAAGTCAATTTTATGTCTATCTACAATATGAAAGCAAAAAGACCTGTCCAGTAAACAGAAATTTAAAACATGTTTCTGATAGAGCAAAAGCAATGCATATCAACTTAGTTTACAGCAAACATACTTCAAAGAAAGCTTCACATCACAAAATAGTGTACGCTTGATAAAAACAGGACTTAAGCACAGCAAAAATTTTGTAGAATTATAGCAGAATTTAGAAGTGTCCCTACAGTCAAAATTCACAAAGAGAACTTACTTCTTCTTTGATCCTCTTCCAATAAAGATACTCCCTGTAAATCTGGAGACAAGATATCCACTTACTCCAAGACGGCTGGCCAAAATATATGCAGGATTGTATTTCACAGAATATTTCTTTAAAACAAACAAACAAAACATATTGGCAATGCCTAAAGGATAAGGATTCTTATACAAAGGGCAAATGAATGATATGGAAACATCCCTTAGATTTTGTAGTGGTAAATGTCTCTATTTCATACATTGTTTAAGCTTTTACTAGAAAAGCAGAAGCACTCACATGCTGGTTCTGTATTAAAGTATCAAGCTGGGGTTCACACGGAATATTAAAAACTACCCGGATTCTACCTTCTGGAATCACATCATGTGAATCGTGAACCTTGGAGAGAAAGACAATACATTAAAAATGCTGTAGAAATGCTATTTAAAACCAGCAGTCTTTGGATAACAAACCTCATGGTCTACTTTATCAACAATTTTGCTGCAGTAAGCACAGAGATACTTTGGGATTCATCACCCTGCCTTGACCTGTACATTGCTTCCTCACAGAGCCAGTCATTCAGTATTACACCAAAGGAATTCATGACTGAAAATAGCAAAAAATGCAAAATTTATGTATTATCCCAAAGAACTAATCAAAATAATCCAGCATTCAAGTTTGCTCTTTTTCCTCTTACATAAATAACAAGGACAGGGAAAACAGAAGATCCCTCTCTTGCTCAGACTAAACCACCAGGGAATCCTAGATTTAAAATTTTAGCCAGCAAATGGCTGCTACTGTCACACAATATCTTAGATTATTTTAGGTTTGCAAAAAAAAAAAAAAAAAATCTGCAGGGAAAATTATGAAATTCCTGGAACTAACTTCTCCCATGCAGCCGTAGTAAGGAGATCCCAGCATGAAGGCTGTACTTCCAGGAGGAAACAAATCATCCAGAGTTCTGATGTTTGAAAAACGAGAGTCAAAGGCTTTGATATCCTACATGAAAAAGACAATTTGATAATCTTAAATATCATTCAGTTCCAGTAGAATAATTTAAAAGTTTGTATAAATAGACACTTAGTTTAAAACACAGTCTGAGTTTGATGTAATTCAGAGAAGATACTGAACTTGTATATTTACCTTGACAACTGTTTGGTACACAAAAGGAAGAACTTGTTTAGACCACTGCTTCTCCAAATAAACTTCTCCATTTTGGTTTAGTTGATATCTATTACCAGTGAGTAACTGAGCATATACAACTACTGATGTTTCATGGATAATTATTCCTTTCCTTCTCTGGTACCTGAATGCAAAGCAGAACATTTAGCTTGATTACAATAAACAGAACTGAACCAAGAGGGTAGAATCAATTTATTGAAGTAAAAATAAATAAAGTAAAAAAACCTCTTTAAAGAAGGATTCTAATGGTCTTCTTCTTATTTTACAAAAAATATCCAGAATAAATGTCTTAACCAACTGCTTACCCACTGTTGCACAGCCATGACTACAGAGCTCAGAGTATTAATTTAAGCACATTTAGTCTTTACAGTGGAAGGGTTAGGGGTAATTAAATCAGGTTACTCGAATGATAGATAACGAAATGCCAAACTGATGCTGAATTGATTTTTGCCTTTTTGCTTTTATATCTTCTCTATATTCTTTACATACACATGTGTAGCTCTGCAGTCTATTACAGTATTCGTAGCTAGCATTTTACCCAGTCTGTTAGACAGAAAGACAAAATAAATTCCCCAGCGGCTCCAAGCTGGGGGTCCAAGGTTAGATTCTCTGGGAAGCCAAGGTTGAAACCAGCTCTCCAAGACACATTTTCATAAACAAAGTTTAGCTCCTATCTAAGGGGGATTTCAGAAAGGGTTGAACTGGGGGGGGGGAATTACTTCATCACTTATATCTCTAATTGAAGGTTCTTGTCAGTTGTGCTAATTTGCTACACATATAAAAATTGTACGTGCTTTAAGTTATGGGTGCATCTTCAGGCATTTTCCATCTAGCATGCTGTGCCACCTAAGCATCCTTACAAAGGTAACCCCTTTTTATCACCTGTGTCTGGCTCGTGATTTTAAGACCAGCAAAAAGGCATCAAAACTACTGTAACTCAGTTATAGTCTACTGAGACCCACACTTTAGAAGAGCAAGAGCTGTATTCAAATTTAACAATGCTAAGCCATTTGAGTTGTAAGTTGATACTGTATTACTTCATTCTACAAACTTGCTACAACTGAAGATTACTAACACCAGAACAGAAAATTGAGAGGGAGAATAAATACTGAAACTCATTCATTTGAGAGTTCTTTTGTAACAGCATCTAACTTTAGTTACCTCAGGACTGACTCCATATATTCTGAAATTTCAACATAAGCTCTTTTATGTTGTTGCTTTAAATTTAAGCAGACTTGATTAACCTTTATCATCAAGTATGCAGCAGCTCTTCTGTGCTACTTAGGTCTGTAATACAGGAACAAAACACAGCTAAGACATAAAATGCAAAGCTACACTTTAACTTTTGAAATTACTTACTGCTCTGAAATGCCTTGAACTTCTTTTACCCACATGCTTTGTTCCTTATCTCCAACATAAGCCACTTTAGTTGGGGGCACTGCATTTCCCATGTAAAGCTTCTGTGTGCCATGTGGTTCTTCCAAATAAAACCTTGAGAATATTATGACAGGTAGGAAATTTAACCAAATAAGATTAACCTAGACATAACCAATTGTGAGCAAAACTTGTTAGAAATGACTTGTTAAAGACGTAGAAGACTTGCAGCACCGTTTTCTCCATCCCTTCCACAACAGGCCACATAGCATGGATTTAATAAAAAATACCAGTACATGTGCTGAAAGGAGGATTTTATAGGAATGTTCACATGTGGATTTCTGTGCATCCATTTTTCCCTCAAAACTAAGAAGGAACTCTCCCAAGCATCTACATCTATAGCAAAAGAGTGAAAGACTAGACTGCTACAGAGGCAACCAAATCTCAGAACAATGCTTCACCAAGCAGCCTTTGTTATATCTGGACTAATTTGTTGTTACTTTTACAATAAAACCAAAACTTCTGTGCAGTCCAAGGAACTTAATTTGAAAAAAACTAGTAAAACAACAAAGAACTATGTATCAGGTAACTCTTACTTAGTTTCTCCATCTGACACTGCAACAACTCTGGCTTCTTCAAGGTGGGGCCAGTTAACAAAAACCCTCTTTCCAAGTATCAAACTGGCAACATTTTCTACCATCTGAAAAAAACCCAGAAGTTTTATTACTAATTGTTCAACATATTAAAAGATTTTTAAATAGTATTTTCAAACTAGTTTTGCAATAAAAACTACAGTAGCTAAACAATGGGTTTTCTTGCACAATAAAAATCTTACTTTATCTTATTAAAATATATTTGATACAGATTACATAATCCCTGACTAAAAGTGTGGCTCTTAACATGGTGCATGTGCTTCTTGGAAGACCTGGGCTGATTCATGTGTCTGATATAAGCTTCCTGAGTACTTATTTTGTTAAATCACATAGAACTATTTGTGTCTCTGGGACACAATGAACAAAATGACAATTTGAGATTACTGAAATATTTTGTACCATATATTTTATTTATTTATCTCACTGAAAAAAAGGAACAACATGTATGTCTATGACTTTGCTAGCATCTGTAATTTTAGCCTCACATTATGTTCTGTTTTTCTAATGAGTTTCTGCTATTTTTTAGTATTATTGGGCTTATTTAGTTTTTCTTGCCATGTATCTTGACTATGCACTCTTCCTCTCTACTGTAAAATTGTATCTATTGCATCGTATCATATCACATCATATCATCTTCCTCCTCTCTCCTTTCCTGCTTTTATTTATTTCTCTCTGAAACTTTTTTCTTTTCTGCACTTGTCATTTGCCACTTTGACTCCTCTCTCTATCAAACACCCTCATTAGAGTGGAAGGTGTTAAGCCAGCTTTGTTGATAAAAAGGAAACACTTTTTAAGTAGTCATCTATTTAGTTACACAAAAGGCAAACAACACTGGTCTGGAGACCACTCCTTGCATTTATACCATTAATTAGCCACCAGCTCCTTACCCAAGAACATCTAAATGCTACCACAGAGACAGGCCAGAAACTCAACGAAGGAGACTGACATTTCACATTGTGAAGTCTGGAAAAATGTAAGCCTTTTAGCAGATACACAAAATTCTAGACTGTTTCTCACATAAATTTAGCATTTTAACACTTCCAATCTGACTATTTAACAAATTCAGTCTTTTTAACAAGTTTTTGGTTCAGGTGTGGGGTTTTTTTTTTGTCTTGGTTTTTGTTAGGTTTTGGTCTTTTGTTAGGAGATGAATGCTTACCTGGTCTTTTGAGTTCTCATCAACTATGATTTCTAACATCATGTTCTCTCCATGGCTGCTTTGCTGAAACACTTGTACACCACTTTTTTTAAGATAGAACTGGGTAAAAACAAAACATCACATAAAAGTTGAGTTCTTACATAGTTAGCTGTTAAATACAATTGAAATGTTGGAAGACAAAAATATTTTACCTTATGTTTAATGTGCTTTAAAGTAGGAAATCCACAAAAATATAATGCACTCTTGTTGATTTTAGTTATCTTATTGTGGGTTATCTCTACATGCCAAGCATCCAAAGGTATTGTTTTATACCTAAAAAATAAGTTGCACAACATTTGCTCATGCTGATTGACCTTCAGCTCTAGAAAATCTCACTACTCATTCAAACACTCATTAACTGACAAACCCTTTGCTTTCCGGCTACTAATTTATGTCGCTTGGAATATATAGAAAGGACTACAAAAAGCCCCATACTACTGCTGCAAAGAGACTACTCATTAGGAAAAAGACAAAACTTTAGCATATATGCCAAACTCACTATTTCAAGTAATTGTTATTACCAAATTCTAACTAGCAATGGTTCCATATGGTATCATTCATCTTCACAACTATCCATTCTTTACTGACTGTAATCCAGCAACAGGCATTCCTCCTCTACTCTGCTTTGACTACTATTAAGGTTATGTTTCAATTTCATCTTCAGTCTGTGTGAAATCAAGCTGGCTACTTTTGTTGAGAAGGTGGTGAAAAACAAACTTGGGTTAAACTCTGCACTGGATCCAAATTTTTACATTTGAAAAAAAAATACTCTCGAATTAGCATGCCAATAAATGATCACTATTTATCAGATATTTGTACCAGTCTTTCATCCTCTGTCACACAAAGTTTAGTAATACCCTAGGCTATTCTTGACGATTTAGCATTGGTTCATCTGTTTTGCAGAGTAACATCTCAAGGGACAATACTTTTACTGTGCCATCCAAAGCAGGCAACATCTAATTCAGTATCTTTCATTTCTCAATGTATAGACTGGCACATGCAAGGTTTGGTTAAAATGTTAATAAAAGTCCTCCAACTACTTTTAGCTTACTTTAAAATAGTTATGCCAGTGTTACCTCGTGTGACATCGTTCTATTGCAGGGAATTTCTCAGGCCATGGTGACAGGTACTGGAACTCAGCATCTTTGTCATACCAGTACATTAAGCAAGCACTGTGAGTGTTTCTTCGTTTCTCCTCTTCTTTTAGGCCCTTATTACAGGATTCCATGGCCTGCAGCAGTCGCTTCTAAATTTTAGAGAAATTAGCACATGTGAAACTGGCAACAAAAATTAGCATAAAAAAAAAACAATGAGAAAGTAACCGGGAAGTCTAGATACCCAATGTGCTCATTTTCCAGTTGCAGCCTCACCCTTCCTCATGTCCCTGTCAAAAGTGCTCTCTGAACAATTACCATGGAATGGCTTTGGAGAATAAAGATCACCTTTCTGAAAGCCTATTTCCAAAGGGTAGCCTTACCTAATACTGTTATCCTCTATGCAAAAGAAAAGTACTATTTTTTTTCTCTCCATTAATGTTTCCTTATTACTGGTGTTCAAGTGAAGAGATTTCCTGTAAAAATACTTTCTTTTTTCCCAAGTCTTTCTTTTATTTTACCAACAGATCTTCTGTATTTTTGTATGTACATAGGAACAGAATATTTTTCTCAAAGAATCTGAACCAAAATATTTGAACAGCTGATTAAAAACTTTAACAACACCAAGCCCACAGCCCTTACTGAGGACTTCTGCCACCTGAAACTAACTTCACTTGTGGTAACTTAATCTAGACTTACTCCCCAAGCAGCAAACGTTTTTATTTTTCTGCGATCTTATCAAGTGTTAATTTAAACTTGCACTTAATTGCATGTGTAACTGTTGATTAATTGAGAAATTTAGTAGTCTTGTTATGCAGCTTTTATGGACAGCAGATGCTGAAAGAACTTACCTCATCAATAAACGGGATTAGTACTACAGCTTCCCATTCCTGCTGTTTACCATTTAGGTCAGTTTTAAAATCAGGTGGATAATATTCTATAATAGGAGAGTCTTGACTAGTCATCAAATGCTAGAAAGATACAATAGAGTTTACATCAAAGGCAATTTAGCATTAATTGTAGGAACGCTGGTATTAAAACCAATTAAAGGCCGTAAAGGAATGAAACACTTAACTGTCCTAGTTGGAAATTGCTTAGCAAATATAAAATCTTGTATTTATTACTAACTTTACAATGTACTAAATACAGTAACAAGTAGAATATTTAACCATACATCTAGAATGTAGAGATAGAATATCACTAACAAGACATGCAAAAACATCATTAAAAGAGTAAAATAAAATAAAGCACACAATGAGTAAGCAGTACATAGACAATGCAATTTAATTCTATATCCTACCTGGTAGCATTTAGGTAGCAGATCTTTGCTAGCTGCTGGAAGTACAGCAAGAAGCTGTTCAAATGGCATGAAAGGTTTTCCCAATTCAAATTTGATTTTGAGTTCACTGATGTTGTGAATATCTGACAGGTAAGGTGCATAATGATAAGGGTAATACCTGCAGGTTAAAAAAAACCCCTAAGTTACTTGACTTAATTACAGCACAGAAATGTTCACAGATCAGAAACAAACCAAACTACATTAAATGCTCCCAGCATACAAAGTGAAATATCACTCTATCTTTCAGCAGTTTCTCATTTAATGTTTTTTCTTACCAGCTCCATGATTGAACTCCATGGTAATAATAATGCAAAATCCACTGTATTGCCTGGACATAACATTCAGCTTGATCAGCCAAGAAGGCACTTAAAAGAAAAAGGAAAGATACTTATTGGTTTTCTCATTTTCACAGTACATAAAACATACTTAGCACCTTGTACACAGGAATGAAGATAGAACATTTTGGGAACATAATAATACCATGATTTTCTAGATCCATTTCCTCCTGGTCCTCAAATACTTACTACAGAAAACTTGACTCGCAGCTGCTGTTGCATTAGACAAAATCATCACCACTGCACTACTCTGCCATGCGTTCTCTATTTTTGACATAGGATGAATATTCTGTCTTGTATTAGAATCACAGTACATTTGGGACTGGAATTAGACCTTACAGATCATCTAGTTCCAACTCCCCTGCCATGGGCAGGGACACCTTCCATAGACCAGATTGCTCAAAGTCCCACTCAACCTGGCCTTGAACACTTCCATGGATGGGACATCCACAACTCCTCTGGGCAATCTGCTCCAGTGCCTCACCACCCTCACAGTAAAATATTTCTTCCTTAATATCTAACGTAAACCTGCTCCTTTTCACTTTGAAGCCATTATGCCTTGTCCTGTCACTACACACCTTGTAAATAATCTCTAATACATATTTACAAATGTATGTCTCTAATACATATCTACAAAGACTTGTCTTCAGCATTTTTGGGGGGGGGGAGGGACAGGGAAGAAGCATAAACTTACTCAGACACTACTTCTACACCCATTTTTGTCATGTAGTAAGTTCTTTTGTACTGCCTAAACTCAGTTTCAAACAGATCATCATCTTCTGGTTCATCTTCCAAAGTGGCTGGAAAACCAGTCATGAAAAAAGAGGATTAACATTGATTTCTCTACTACAATAAGGTTTGAAAACACTCACTTCTGACTTAATCCCTTAACTTTACTCTGCAATTCAAAGCTATAGGTGCTCACACCTTCCTTGCACTGAAAGTAACATGAAACAATCAAACAAAATCTTTACCCAGAGAAATTCTGGAATTTTTAAGACAGGCAACCCACTTTTTAGCCCAATTACAAGAACAGAGAAGATAATATAAGCCAACAGAAAAAAATCTGAGAAAACATTAAAATGAATTTTAAAATTTACTTATGTTCAGCAACATAATCTAATATCATATAGTAATATTTATACGTTCTTGACAAATAATTTCAAAACATGAGCAAAAAACATGTCCTACAAGCAGAACGAGTTTAAAAATGTAAGTACAACCAAAAACCCTAAAGCCATACAAAAACCTGTTTGTCCCCCCCCATATAAGAAAATACCTATGCACAAAATTATTGAACACATAATGTTGTCAAAGATTTTTTCATTAATTCCTTTAACTCATCATGGAAATACACGTCAGAGAAGAAGCACTTCTAAAGCTTTAGCCCCACTCTCTCTCACCAAAACAGTTCCACTTCCCAATTGCTGACTACATAAGTCTTGCATTCAGATTAAGGTCATCTCTGACAAGCAATTCTTACACTTCTTTCAAATCTATACACATATTAACATGGGGTTTTTTTGTTATATGTGTATGGAAAAATTATTTGCACTTACTTTTAGGGGTCACTTCACCTTCATTTTTTTCTAAAGCAGCCAAAGATATAGAATTTTCCTGAGCCTATAAAGATTTGAGATAATGTAAAAATACAGGTTAATATGCACGGACCTCATTCAAAACCATCTAACCTGCAACTCAAAATACTATAATCAAAATGTATAAATATTATGATTTCTTATAAACCCCATTTCCTTCTCTTACAATTGCTTCAGAAGATTATTTAAGCAGACCAAAAGCACAGATCAGACAAAAGAAGCAGTCTCAAAATGTTAACTACTTTTAAAAAAATACCTGAATATTCATGTTCCAAAATGCTACTGTTTCCAAAACTGCTTAGTACAGAAAGAACAGGATAACAATATACAGAGTCAGATTAAATGCAAAGGAATTTTCTCCTGCTACTCTACACCCTGCTAAAGGCATATAGTGAATGGCAGTCAATGGAATTGGCGGTGGGGAACTTGACACTGGGGCAGAGACAAGATACTGTTCTGTAGTAGTACACACATATATACAAGGTGCTGTTCCTTATTACTTAGTTATATCTAGAATTACAAGTTAAATACTAATCTGAGACAGCTCACAGCAATGAAATTGCTCTATTTGTTGTCAAATAGTTAGCCAATACCAAGACATACATGAATGTTCTATAGTGTATCTGAAATATATACTTCCAGCAGGCTATAGTTTAAAATGTAATATTATGAAGCATAGCAGGCTTGACTGTAACTCACAAAAAAGTTGTTCCGCTGCTTTTGAGGAACAGCAAAGCATTAAATACAGTTCTACAAGACTTTAAAAATCATGAGCACCTGACCCTGACTTTACCATTTCATCACTTGCAACCAGCAATGCATACAGCCAAAATGCAAACTATTTACTATCTACAATTTACTATCTTTTCTGGTTAAAAAAAAAAATCTTGACACACAGGTTTATGCCACTTAATTTGTCTAAGATCAAATTACTGATTTGCAAAAAGTTACATTCTTATTTCCAAAATTGTGCATATAAAACACTGACCTTTTGTTTCTTTTGTTTATTTTTTCTGGCTTCCTCTGCTGCAATCCCAGCTGCCTCGTTGAGGTATTTATTGCCCACTTTACTTTCAAACCATTTTAGGTCAACAAAGACTTCACTGAAGTGTTCACGATCAAACTGTGCAGATTAAAGTAAGTTTGCAAATATTTGAGGGATGTCAAATTTAGAATGCCAGATTAACAATGTCTTTTTAGTACGTGCATTAAATTACATCTAGAGTCATCTATACATACATATTTTGCCCTAGAGAGACAGCTAAATAGATTAATACTAAAAACCCTGTTTCTCAGCAATATGTAACATACAGCCAAGCTTTATTTTGTTTTCTTTCAGTAAGGCAGCAAGGGGTAACAAACAAGAGCTCAATAACTCCTACACTTCACTATCAACTCTAGAAGCAGTACATATATAGGGTCTGGGTAATACAGCCTTGTGCCACACTTTCACAGCTTTATTCAAGAACCAGAAAACAGAGCTGAAGCAGGGACAACAGATGATTTCTCTCTTCACAAATTCAGCAGAAGGTTTAATCCTTTCCATTTCTGTATGGCTTATACCTTACCTCATCTCTAGGATGGATTACTGCACTGGCACTTAACAGGATTACATCCTGTACACCAGTTGTTTCATTAATGACACTGATACCTGTCTCTCACAGATGCTCCTTGCTCTTTACTAGTGATCTTCATAAAAAACTTGTGAACAATTCTCCCCTCCAAGATCTTCAGACACAGCTTACCCCACAGGAAACTACCAGCAGGGGAAGCAAAGAACATCACTGCCTGCAGCCAGCTTTAAGAACACACAGAAATCACTAACAATTCTGAGCTGGGAGGGACCCACAAGGATCACTGAGTCCAACTGTTAAGTGAATGGTCCTAGATGGATTGAACCAACACCCCTGGCATTATTGGCACCCTGCTCTAGCGAGCTTTGCCCGATACTGCCACACACTATTCAATGGGAAGTGAGCACCACGATTCTACTGGTAAATCCTCATTTGACTTGCGGTACTAAAAGATGCTGGCTAAAGCACAGATCAAATGATTCAATCATTTTCCTCTTATGCTATGATAGGATCAGACAACAACTGATTGGATTCCATCTGTTCAATGGTAGAACAGCTGATTAAACCACCTGTAAAACACAGCCATTTAACAGTTCATTAAAACAACAGTATGGTGTATTTTAGGATACAATATTGAGTTTAAATTCAACATTCTATACCATTCTGTACAGTGCAATTTAAAAGTTACTTACATCTGACAACCTTGTGAGATATTTCTCAAAACGTTCTAAATTCAGATGCCCATTTTCATTGATGTAACCTGTTGAGAAAATTAACTGTGCTTTTTAACTAACAACTCAACGATTTTAAAATTTGCATTTAAATGCCCCACAGATAATAAAATGCAATTTTGCTGCCTCTCTAAGAAAAGTGTAGTAAATGCTAAACATTCTAATGTGGCAAAAAAGGTCAATAAATACAAATGCAGCAATGTTAATGCTCCTACTTTCCACAGCTGAACATAGTTTTCTCACCTCCCAGTTCTGGCAAGATAGCCATGTATGTTCTATAAAGTAGCGGCAGTGCATCATGATTAATGTGTAAATGAGGTAGATGAGGGATAAAATCATTTCCTACGAGGAAACCCATTAAGATCCAATCATCTATTATCCTTTCAATATCATATTCAAAAGAAATCTTGTCCTGGGGGGAAAAAAAGAAAAATGAAAAAAGAAAAACACACAGGAGTATAATTTTTATTATCATTTTTGCATAAAGACTTCACACATTCACACATTTTTTTCCCATCTCAGATCCATTAGAACTTACTTTTACTGGGGAAAATTCATAATCAATATATTCTCTCATCAGTGATAAGTGCAGTAAATGAAATGTGGTTTCCTCTGGTGCACATACTCTGTAAATTATTCAAATCACCAAGTTAATTATTTATAAACACACTTTCAACATTAATATTAATAAGTCCAAGGTTACCTAAACCCAAGAATTTTACTAGGATTGTATCTTTACAGAAGAAATAATGCATAAACATTTCACTGAATCTATTTTAGGATTAATCTGGTTTGGTCTACAACATTTTGCAGTAGAATCTTCTAAATACAAGATGTGACTGTATGGAGAAGAACTAACTTACAGAAGAGCTTTGTGGAGTTCCATGTTGCAGTAACTATTTCCTAAATCCTTATCCCATTGCTCAAAAAAGAGAAACTAGCCTAACTTGGCACCAAGCCAAATACATTTGAAGGTATTTTATAACTAGTCTGAAAAAGAACAGAGCACACAGATTCACACCTAAACCAGATGGGTTACATGTGTAGTCCTTTGAAATGCTTTATGTAAGAGAAGAGTATGCTCAACTTGAAAATATGCTCTGTATGTATTATTTTGTGGCTTCAGTGTAGTGCTAAAAGAGTAACAAACCTACTGGTTGTTTATGGCGTAGCCAACACATATTCTGTCTTCCTTTTTTCTCTTCACTAAAATTACTCATAAAAACCCTAAGCCAACATTAGCCCCAAATCAGTTAATACCTACACCAAAAGATTAATGAGCTAAATGATGTATTTTAAATTAATAAAGGACTATTTCACCTTGTAGGTACTATAACTAGCTGAGACCATCTCCAATGACAAACCAGTATAAATACTAGTGTATTCACACATAAATAGGAGATTTTAGAAATAATCCTGTAAGGAAGATGTGTGTGATAGCAGTCTTCAGATAAACTCATGTAAGACACACTCTGAGCTACACTGGGCTTCAGAACCAATTGTGTCACATTTTAAATGCAACTTTCATATTGGTTATTAAGAACCCTGGCAACCAGGTTGATGCTGTAAGACTCTAGAGACATTCTGCCCCTTACTCTTCATTGCACTGGACTTGAAAATCCTGATAAAACAAGCAATTTCTCTCAATGAAAAAAACTGCAGAGAGATATTAATTTATACATATTTTTAGGATTTTCAAATTTCCAACTGTAAGTATCCATAAAAGTGACAATATTGACAGAAGACAATTCCTGTAACTTACAGAAGTAAATTCTTGTAATGAGCAAGGTTATTCACAAACTACAATATGGAACAATGCTTGGGGGGGGGTGGAATAAATAACACTTCGCCTTTTCATTTCATACTTTCACTAATTAATCTTTCAAAAAGTAAGTACACTCTTATTTTTCATTATTTTATTTTTTAGAAAGGTAAAAACCAAGGTTTTACTTTGATTAGACATAAGGTCTTTAAAAATATTATAAGGTTGCATGCCAACACTACCTAACCAATGAGTATTAGTGAAACATTGACTGCAAATACTGAAAAGAAAGCTTATTTTTGATGGCCATCATATTGTCCTTGGCAATAAAATATTCCTGTATTAGCAAAAATCATGCATTTATCTAAACATTTATAATTAATCCTGTGTTATCCAAAATCCTTTTAGTGTCAGAAATGTTTATTTCTGTCTATCCCATCTTCTCCCTTTATGTACCAAATATATGCTTGAGGTCCTTCAAAGAAAGAACTCAGCCACAGTAACAGTTATAAATGACTGTATTATCTCAGAACAGCTCCATGTACATGCAGGGCTGTGGAACAAGTCACCTTCTGACCGTTTATAGACCACAAGTTATTTCAATTGAGCAAACCCTGAATAAGAGCATCTACTCAGCCATTTTAAGAGAATTTATTTAAGTAATTTTTCTAGTAATTTACTTACATGCACAAAATCTCAGAGATATACATACATTTTAAAGAGTTAGTATCTGGATAAGACAGTTATGGAAACAATGTCAATACAGCCCAGGTTGCTCCATTAATAACATGAAGAAAAAAGTGCAACGCACCAAATCTTTAAGGATTTTTTTATCAGCTGTTCTGACAGCATACATTTTTTCATGTAAACCAATTCTAATGCACAATTCAACAAGCTGATTTCTCTAATTTCATGACTTTTCTGACCCAAAGAATAATCTAAGACTTGATCAAATTACCATGCAATCAATTAAAAAAAAACCAAATCACCAAACACACACCCAGTTTTAGTCACCCAGTATGTTTTGGATTTAATTTCATCATAAATAAAATAAGAGCAAAGTTTATTCACCTTTGAGCCTTTTTACCACCAAATCTGACTTCTTCTCTTAAGAGCGCGAAGTGTGCCTCATGACTTGTTAATCCCAGCATAATCTATTACAAAGAGATATTAAAAAGATCTTACTTTTGAAATTTTTTTTAAAGCTTTCAAGCAGTATAAAGAAATTTTGGTGTTCTGTTTCATTACAAATTCAAAAGTTTGCAGTTATACAAAATTACATGCTTGTTTCAAACCATTTTAGAACCCTTATGAGCTTTGGAAGATACAAAGATGTAGACACACTCGACAAATTCCTGTTGTTTGTATTCTTTTAGTTGCACATACCAAGTCAGCATCTAAGCCATAGAGACAGTGTCTTGTGTTTGGATCATGATGGGGCTTTGCTTTTTCTGATCTGATGAACTCCATAATTTTGTGCTCACCTTCCCCTGGAGTCTGGACACAAAAAACAAAACAAAACAAAAACCCCCACAAAAGTCACAAAAAATTCAGCTGTAAGTATTATTCTATAAAATAAGAATTTATTTAAAATAGAATAGTAAGAAAACATAATGACCTCATGCCCTGATAAATAGACTGTTATTCCTTGCCAGGATTTGTCTGTGGAAATCTTCATATTTACAAAATATTTAAGATGCTCATTCAATCTGGCCATGAATTCAGTTCCTGAAAACAGAAATCTAAGTTAAAAACAAAGCTTTTCACTAATTTGCATTTACATACCAGAACTATTAAAAAAACCCCCAACAAATAAAACTTCTGCCAGGGATGAAGGGGATGACTGGTTTCTTTCCTAAGACATTTCACTTTTTACATCATAATCTAAAAAATTTTTAGAATGAGACAGTATTCCAACCCTACTGAATGTTACTAAAACTTTTGTTACAAACTTACTTAAGGCTTTATTGATTTCGTCTCCTAGTTTTTAAAAAACACGCCTTAAGATAGGAAAATACTAACAAAATACAAATGCAAAACCATAAACATTTGAATTTAAATAGCTGACAAATTATCTTACCTGGTGTAATACAGTTGGAGTCGAATCTGGCTTCTGTAGGGAGAGTTTCTCCCTTTTCCAACGCTTTTTTTATTTTGTCTTCTGCCTCTTTTGCTGATCTGAAACAAACAGCATTGGAGAGAGAGTAAAGAATGAATCATCTTATTCAAATGTTAATATCCTAAGTACAGCTTTTTGACAAAATAAATATAGTTGATTTTTTAAAGTGCTTCAAAAATAAAAAAGGAAAGAATTTAACTCCTGAATAGAGTTTGAACTTATTTCTGATACAACTAAGGTGGCTTAAAAATAGCACTTTTTTCACAGAAATGATGACAATCTGTCACTACTCAGATGCAGTTAGTATTTAGATCACCAAGGTGATCATACAATGGTTGATCACAATGAATGGCTATTAATGTTGAAACAGTGGGAATATTTGGTTTCTAAACATCTGGAAATGCTATCCCAGAACAAAAATTGTAACATAGTTAAACAAAGCAGCAGGTGTGGAATTCCAAGGAAGTCACGAGTGAACTAAAAATTTATCATGCCCAGTAATGGAGGCACTAGCAAACATCATTCCAGACTTTCTTGGCCAAGAATTTCTTAAACACTTCTGAATCAGAAGTGGAGAAACCACCAAAGTCTTAGGTTTTTGTCTGGCTCTCAATTCTACTTCAATTTTCTATTCAGAACTCTTAATCTCTTCTTCATCTCAACCTCCTTTATTTCTTAAAGAAAAAATTACATCAAAAACTAAACCACACAAAAAATTGAGTTGCTTGAAAATATTTTCTCTTGTTCCTTTCCCCCAGTTTGTTTATTCTGAATTTCACTCGCCATTCCTGTACTGTGTGACCACTGCTTTTATTCCTTACAGCAATCTTAAAAAAGCTTTCAAGTCTCCCAAAACATTACTGTCATTCTTAATCTACTTGTAGCTCTGTAACTGGTATCAACAGGAAATCAGTTTCATTAGAAACTTGATTTTTTCTATGACTTCCATTACAGCTACCAAAAGGCATATCTAGAACTAGCATTCACAAATAGCAAAGACTCACAGGTTATGAAGCATCTGGAAACATCTGCACAAGCTCCACTGCAGAGTGATTTCACAGAAAATTTTGTAAGGAAAAGCTCCCCTTGTCACCAAGCACCACACGCACAGAGAAAAATTTACGTAACAAGCAAACTTTCCTTTTGGAATCACGATTTTAACATTTTACAGGTAGTTACCCTCCTTCAATAAAAGTTACTGCCAAAGGCACAACCACTCATAATCTCTTACTTTTCGTGGCATACATTTAAGTAAGTGGGTTTTTTTAAGTGTTTACTATCCTCAAGACAGTCAGAACTGATTTTCTTACCTAAAACGTCTCCCACGCTGCTGATTCATTTTTGCTCTTGGAGCTACTCCATCAACTGCCATAAAGAAAACCTTTCTTGGTTTAATAATGCGAAACAGTACTTCCAAATAGTGAAAAATATTGGCAAAAATCTTATCTTCTGAGATTCTGAAGTGGACATCATCATCATTTGGATGTGAACACTGATGTATAATGCCATTCATGTCCAGGTATAAGTTGTCGAATTCTGGAATCTACAAATGCCACAGTTAGTACCAGCTTGGTGAATGCAACCACTGCCCAAGGCACAGCTGAGAGCACTGAACTCTGGAAATGAGCTGAGGTGGGAAGACCTCCCTGGAACTTTCAGCACACCAACAGGCAAAGTAAGAATATCTGGACTGGGTATGGGTTTGCCTGCACATGCAATCTGTTACTGTGATTTTTTTCAGTGAGCCAAGTCAGCTGAAGAGATTCCTATCCTATCCTGGCTGTTTCTGGAACCTCAGGACTTTTGTCCCTGTGCTCAGGTTGTATCTTCTACAACCAAAATCACTGTTTTCAGGAAGATTTTTTTTCATTTTATAAGCCTGCACATTTAATCGATTCAACCTTTCACAGCTGCACTACAAACAACAAAAACTACAAAACTGAGTATGCAATTTCCAACAGTATTTCCAAGTAAACCTGGCTTAAGAAGCTTTAGAGTTCTCCCCCTGCTCATCAGTTCCTACCCTGACCAGTGCATGCTGTCTCATCAGCTATGCCTGTGAGCACCTGAGTCTAGAGAATGGCAATTAGCACCAAAAGCAGAGAGTTAGCAACGATAATATCAACTTCTTACCCAGACTTTCCAAACAGACCTCCTTTTTCTTTCTAGTTCTCTGCTCTTCTAACAGCCTTATCTGTAGCAGTCACACTTTCTTTTAAAGGAAAAAAAAAACCCCTTCCCAGATGTACACAAGCAACATACAGGGAACAGACACTGTTAAATGTATGATGCAAAAGGGCCAGTACTACCTCTGTGTTACCAAAATGCACCACAAGAGCAGCTGGCATTAAACAAATCTATTCCTTAACCCCTCCAGTATGACTCTTCATAAAAATCCTCCATCACAACTGGAAAAAGGCATTGCCAACTTGCTACAATTTTCTGTGGCACTGCTGCTGACACATCATTACCTAAATTTGAAAGGCACATTGTTGGACTTGTATTTATCCTCCAGATGCAAGAGAAATGTAACTGTTTTAGAAAGAGGAAATAGTGAAGAGAAGAAATTAGAGATAGGATCAGGAATGATCCCCACTCAAGTGCTGTAACTAGTGTTTTGCTGCACATCATGATCTTTAGTACGGTTAAATTCAGTAACCAAACTGCTCTCAGTGCTTTCAGATAAGACAACTGGGCAGTGCACAGGCAGCATTTTAAAGAGACAAAAACTAAAGCTTTTATATGGAGGCAAAATACATAAAAGGTCTTATGTTTTCTTCAAGAAGCACAGCTATAATATGATTTAACAATAATGCTGTTTTACATAGATAAGACTTTTAATTTGGTTGTGGGTTTTTTTGTTTTTTTTTCTCTTAGCATCTACTCTAGATGTCAGTCTGTATATTCAAATGATCTGGAAGGGTTAAGTCGTGTTTACTGTTTATCTTAAGAGCTCTAACTGTCTCTTTCAAGGGGTAGCACCCCCTGCTGCCATCCCCCTGGTTAGAGCAGACACTGCTGCCTCTTCAGCTTGCCACAGTTCTTCAGCACAAGTTGAAAGATGTGTGAGCAGCCCAGGCTTCTAAGAAAACAGCAGGAAAGGCAGCATACACTGCTGCTGCCTTGCTACACAGATAGCATTAGACACTTCAGTAAAGCCCAACAAATCGTAAGCAAAGACCTAAGCTTTGAAAACTGCTTTGAAACTAGCAGGAAAGGCCAAACATCCAGGCTGGGAATCACTTGAGCTGGGCATCTTAGTTACACTGACATAGCAGCTATTTAATCTTTAAAAATCACAGGTGTTTAGGGACAATGTATTAATATTCAAACACACTCTCAATTATAACCCATCTCAGAACATCCTTATTCAATCTATGAAACCACATCTATGACACCAGCTGAAAATGATAATTAGAAAAGCTTGTACACAACAGGTACCAAACATGACATTTCTGAAAATATGACGTCTTTGTCCAGCTGTTAGAAGTATCATTTACGGCTTTCGTTTTCCAGGCTTGAACATACTTCCCGGTTTAGCTGCTAACACAAGCTGTCCGACGCAGGCGACAACACGGAAACGCAGCAGAGCTGTAAAACCTGTCCCTCGTCATCACCGCGCCACTGGCCGTCAGCAGCTGTAACTTTTCTGACCCCAACAAGGAGTAAACTCCGACCTTGGGCTCCCCGCGGGTGCGAGGCCGCCGGGTGCTGAGGCAGCACCGCGGAGCTGCCGAGGGGAACCAGAGACAGGGAAGCGAGCCCGGCTGTACTAGTTATAGCGGGAGCCGCCGCGGGCTGGCCATTCCCTGCGGGAACAGGGCACTCTGGGCTCGGGACTGCTGAAAACATCGCCGGCCCCCAGCCGCGGGCTCCGGGAACTGCTGCCGGCCAGCGGCGGGCTCGGCCCCGACAGTCAGGCTGTCAGGGAGCACCGAACCCCTCTCCCGCTCCCCAGCGATCGCCCACCGCCATCCCACCACTTTCGGCCGTTCCGAGCGGCGGGTCCCGCCGAGCTGCAGCCGCCCCCCTGCGCCGCCCCGACTGTCGGCGAGCCGGCCTGGGCTGGGGCTCGGTTCCGCAGGGCCGGCCAGGAACGAGGCCCGCGCGCTCGTCCCCCACCCTGGTCCCGCCGAGGGGCCGGTCGGGACACCCCTACCCCTCCCCTCCCCCCCCGCCGGGCCGGGCCCGTGTCAGGCAGCGGCGCTCCGTCCCCAGCTCACCTGATGCTCCTTCAGCACCTGGCTGAGGCAGGGGTACCGCTCCGAGATCCACCGGTAGAACTTGGGGACCCCCATGACCACAGCTCCCCGCCGCCCTCACAGCCCCGCCGGAACCAAACACTGCGGGCCGCGCTCCGCCCTCCTTCCGGCGCGCCGCGCTGACAGCGGCCGAGCGCCCGCACCACCGAGAGCGAGCGGGCACAGAGCGGCGCCGGAGCGGGGCGGGCCCGGCCGGGGCGGGGCTAGCGCCGGGGCGGGAGCGGGGCGGGAGCGGGGCGGGCCCGGGCCGGCTCCCGCCCCTTGGCCACCTCACTGCCGTCCCCCGCACGCGGGGCCTGGGAGCGCAGCGAGCGCGTGGGACCCCTCGCCCTGCCCCACCCCGGGCCCCCGTCTCCGCGCCCCGGGCAGCAAATCTGCACCCCGCGCGATGGCGACGCCTGGTGCAACAGCTCCCTGGGCGCCTCTCTGCGCTCCGATAAACTGATAAAGCCTGGAAAAACAACAGAACGCCAGCACTCACACACCACACCGGAAAAGATCACAGTATGTTCCAAGTATTTTACTAGGAAAACTCGTCACGTTTATGGGACAGTGACAAGACTTCTAGATTACCCTCTAGATCGACAGAGAAACAAACGCCCTAGAAGCAGTTCAAAACCCATTATTTTACTCTCCCAAACCTCTGGATTTCAGCTGAACAGAGCAAACACTCGAGCGTTACACCACAGTGTGAGCCTGTGATCAAAACCTAACAGCGTTGTTTGTCTCTCAGAATAGCGGAAACAAAACCACTGTACAAAAATTCTAATGATAGCCTACTGTGGGTTAAAAGGGTATAATTTTTCCCTATCTCCCCCCCTAATTTCCCTACAATTTGGATGCCTAGAAAGCAAGCATTACTGTAAGTTAGTATTTGCCTGTCAACCATATTTATTTAGTCTACTTTTGTCTGTGTTAAAACACCTTTTCTGAAGTGGAGTCTGAAAAACACTCCCTAGAGCCGTGCTTTTTCCAAGGGAGGGAGGAGGGGCTGTGCAGAGCTCTCACGAGCCTACAGGGATGTTACAGTCACAGGTACAATCACCTGCCTACTGCCCTAGCATTACAGCTGCACTGCCAGGGTTCTCCAGCTCCCAGCTCTGTGCGGTGGCCTTCAGGAGGGTTTCTTAGAGCACTGCACTCAAGGGTTCAAAACATCGTACCACTTTACCAGTTTACTCATGCTAAGATTTAAGATCCCAAATTTCCTAGACATAGCCGGGCTACATGGAAGGAAGCTGAAGAAAAGTCTACTGCTGGAAAGAAAGACTAATTATTTTTAGAAAGCCCTTCTGAATACGAGTAGGAAAAGTTGAAATAACCACTCTACATCATATCAATATTAAACTTTATTGTCATATTTTCTAATCTAAGCTAAATGAGAAAAATGTTTACAAAAATATACAGTACTTTATAGAGTGCATCTTTCAACATCATGAAAATTTTTCTTAGCGTAAGACACTTGCAGAGACTTGCATAGTCTAATTTTTAAGCAGTTCTTATGTACTGCCTTCTACATGTGTGTGAAAGGTAAGTCCTAACACCTTACACATCTGCATTCATAGCATTCCTGCAAGGGCACTGTACATTTTACACAGATTTTGGATGACCATAAGACGACTTCTGCTTGCAGCCAGAAATCAACAGAAGTAACCAGGTATCACTGATTCACTCCTTCCCAACAATATTATAGCTACAGCACTTGTGGATGGTATCATTCCAAAGGGAACAAATTTCACATGTATGGAGCCCAGCCCATATACATCTGGCAGAGCAGGTTGTCATCACTTGCTTCTTGAATGAGGTAATGAACATGCCCTTCAATAGATAAAGGCAATCCTTTGATTCTGTTTCTAGTCTTAATGACACCTTGCAGCCGTTGTTCTATATCAAGGACATGGGTTTTGGCCTGGAAAGAAGAAGAAAAAAAAAAGGTACTATTCATGAACTTCCACTTCTCAAAATAAAACCAGTATTTGTTAGGATATGTTTGAAATCATAATTTAATACAAAATCCAGATGTCTATACCAGCTAAACTGAAAATAAAGGCTACTCTTTATAGATAAAAATGAGAGATGAGAAAGAACAACCAGAGAAATTTTTAAATTAAAGGAAAAAAAAAGACAAAGTTTCAATTAGAAAATACGTAATTTGTAACAATAATGGACATTTGAATATCTTAGGTTGTGTTTGTTTTAAACTCACCTTTTCATTGACAACTTCTCCAGTTTCATTCACCTGGGCTTTTGTATTCCCTTTAACAGGTTTACTCCATTCCACAAGAGGATCATGGAGAAAAGTCTTTAAGACACTAAATAAATTAAGAAAATTATATCATACATAAAATACATTTAATTTTCAAAACACAAACACTGACAGGAGTCTGTAGTTAGTGCTGAATATTTCTACTGCTTTATATTTAGCTCCATGTCATGGTGAGAGTGAGCTGCAGGATAGGCATATGCTGGAACTGGCATATATATTCCCCAGCAGTTAGTGTTTCACACATTTAGACTACAAACAGCTTTTAGGAGTTTGCAGCAAAAGCAGTTGCCATACCTCATCAGAGGCTCCCTTTGATCACGCATCAGCCTCATGGTGACTTCACAGGCTCTTCGGAAGAGACCTTCTGTTCCCATCGGACCCATCCCATTAACCATGTTGTGAGTGAGCCGGAAAGGAACGATTTCCGGAACTTCAAAAGTTTCTCCCTTTACATTGATAAAAAAAGGTATGGCCTGGGTGTTTTAAGCATTATTAAAGAATAACATTTGCAATGGTTTTAGTTTTTTTCCCCATCTTTGTCAGTGGCAGTTTCCTAGCTGGCAAGAGATGTTTGCTCAGATCCAAGTCCTGCTCCGATAAGGGGAAATTACAGTGAGTAAAGGATAACGTTATCCAAATAACTTCTTTTTCCCTGTTTTAACACACTAATACAGGGTATAAAATTTTATTCTTAAATACATATTTATGCTCTTTAGTATCATTGCAAAATGCTAACTTTTCTTTTCTAAAATGCAAGTTTGCTTAAAAACATTTTTTTTAAATTAATTGTTGTATAGGACACTTTAGACTACTTAGAAAGAAACCAGAAGAAATAACCTAATATTTCTATCTCACTTATCTGAGTTAAAAAGGCCACAAGTCCCACACCAAAAGCATCTTTCAACTGAAACACCAAAATTCCAAATCCCAATCTGGTCGCTATTTCTGCAGTTTATTTTTACAGAACTGTTGGACTTTTTCTGCTGAATTTGTGTGAGAAAGAACAAGAAACTCTCCACAACAGCAGAATTCTGAATATAGCAATTGCAGTTTTGTTTAGAGGGTGATGGTGGAAAGAGGAGAGTCACAAAAGATAAACAGTCTAAAATTTGGGCTATTTTAGTATATCCACATCAGATAATCTGATACTGGCTAAATCAAAAAGTTGGTTTTCGCTGAATGCAGCATACAGAATCCTCTGCAGCTCACATTTTCTTTATATATCCCAGGCTTTTTTGGGTATAAATAAGACACGAGTAAGAGAAAGAACACAGCAGATATGTTTAAGTAAAAACATGAAAAAAACCCCAAGACAGCAGAAGTTTATAACTTATATGCATATAAAATACAGAGCATGTTCAGCAATTGGCATTTCTCACCTTGTTGAAAAGGCAGTTGAAATCCACATGCACACACTCCCCAGTGAAAGAATCAAACAAGATGTTCTCCCCGTGCCGGTCTCCCAGCCCCAGGATGTACCCCACCATGGACATGACGGCAACGGATCGGCAGTAGGCTGACCTGCTGTTGTACCTGTGGGAATGCAGAAGGCACGTCTGAGTCACTGCCTTGGATGAGCTGTCCCTATGCTGTAGTCCCATTAATTCTTAGGGAAATATACAAAGTAGATATTCTTGAGCTGGTCCAGTCCCAGTCACTCACCATGAAGTAGGGTCAGGAAACGTCCTAAGAAACCATTCATGAAAGACAGGAGGATGACGAGGCAGAAGGACCTCTTTGAACATTTTCAGCTTTTCAGGCAAAGGTGCTGACTTTGGAAGCATGTGCTGCCGCAGTTCTTTTCCAGTCATATAGATACCTGCAACAGACTTCCTCAGTTAGGCAAAAGAAATCCCCAAACATAAAGCTTTATATGTGCTATTACAATATGGTAATTTAGAGAAAATAAATGTCTCCATAAAGTTGAAATAAATGATCAAATGAAAAATAATCTATAAACCATGTTGATTGTGGGACACAGGAAAGTTTTTCCCCGAACTTTTATTGCACTGACCAGAAAGCTGCTTTGTTAACAAGAAATTCAAAAGAAATCTGATCTTTTCTCTGGAAAGCTGCTGTACTCTTGATTCAATTGTATATTATCTTAATTATCTCACTAAATGTAACAGAAATGAAAAATAACAAATCAAATCTAAAGAAAAAGTTCACAGTATTTTTTATTATTCAGTGCTGCACATACATTCCCATGCTGCTGGCACTGCTGCTGAAACAATTTATGTCACTGTATGTAAGAAAGTATTGAGATGCACGTGGTATCAGTTCTTGTAAGGAACTTGTTCATTCCGAGCACCAACTCTCTTCCATTTAAGAGCAAAAGTCTACCACACACATGAATGACAATATATTGCAGATAGCTAAAAATACATGCGACTACATCTTCCTAGAATTTAGCCTGATTCTTGCCATTTGTTTCATTTACTTATTAAAATACAAGCCCTTTAAAAAGATCTAAAAACTTTTACTATAGTCTAATATTTTTCTTTACCTTTCTCCTTATAAAGTTTTATCAGGATATTTCTTAGACCAGCAGTGTTATTCACCCACTCAATTATGCCACATTCATCATTTAATGGAATCACTGCGTAGGTGCGAATATGGAGCTCTCGCCTACGGGACTCTGCATCTTTTCTTAAGCACTATTCACAAAAGAAAAATGAGATTCACCAATAACACAGATAGGATCAAAATGGATCTATAGCATTTACATTCTATCTATAACTACTTTCCAATCACACAATCTGGAATTTACAAATCTAAGCTTCACAGTCTGCAGTAGGTCAAATGCAAGCAAAATGTGCATCTGTTCTCCAAAGTAAATTAAAAAAAAAGAGGGTTTTGCAATAAAATAGTCAAATTGCATAACTTGTACATGGCTTAAATCCCTTAAAAGCAGTATTTGAAATAAATCTTTTAGTGTTTCAGAGATGCTGTCATTTGCTTTAACCTCATAGAAGACATGGTACCTTAAGCATATTGTTAAGACGAAAATACAACCAAAATAAGAGGTATGGCAACACTTTAGTATGAAAAGATTAATTTACCTATTTTTTATAAAATATGTTAGAAATTACTAAATAAGAAATATTAAGCATGACAGCAGAAAGTTTACAGGTATTTATTTACTATAAATAACCTGTCCTCTCTATTTTTGCTGGAATAAGCAATTGTTTTGGCAGAATACTGTAATTTGTTATTGTTTCCACAAGTCTGTAACAAGTCATACATTTTCAATTGCTACTGGTTTTCACTGAAAAAAGGTATTTTGTACCAGTTTACTTTTCTTCCAGTGAGCTTTATCTCAAGCTAAATTGGCTTTTTTTTGTTAAATAGCTCAGTGTTCTGTCCTGGTCAATAAGTATAATGCATCTGATTGTCTCATTCATCAAACCTTATTAATAAGGGAGTTGAATTCCATGAGCCGACAGTCTTTTCTTAGATCGTCTTTTGGCTTGCACATCATAATGTAAGATTTCCCATCTGAACCTTTCAAGGTGATCTTTTTTGGCTTTTGAAGTGAGGCAAGAATTTCCACCTAAAGAAAAATGAAGTTCTTTACTAACTTCTCTATCGGATTATCCGAAATAAAGTGTGTAATTGTAATAAACCACTGCAACCAATCGTGTTAGCACTCCCATGGTGCTGCAGCACATTAACCTCAGACCAAAACTTTATCTAAGTGCCAAGAGGCCACACCTGCCTCAGGCTGCTGTGACAGAAGCAACTCAGCTTCCACAAGAGTAATTATGGAATCTCCTATTAGTTCCTCCCATTTCTAGGGAACTAACACGTATTTGCAGCTACATTTGTTTAACATGAAGTGAAAAACCAACTAGAGCCTTACCGCATCATCAAAGCCTGCAATGTAGGCCCAGCACCCGGGAAAAGGGTCATGGTTAGCATGGGTACCCGGAATTGAAGGAAGAGTCGGTATCATTACAGATTGTAAGGGAATGAGAATTTCACTGAATGTGTGCTCTTCTACTAATCTTTTCAGTGTTTTGAAATGAATATTCATGCTTAATGTTGAGCTGTTTCCATCAACCTTGAAAAAAAATGTTGATCAAAGTTAACAATAACATTTAAAGTTAACACTTAAATAATACTGCTATTTCACATTAACTAATAAATAATAAATGCTTATTGTAATTTAAAAAACCAGCAAGCTACATTGCAAATTAAATAATCCAGAAGTAATATATCTGGCTGTTACGGGAGACTTATTTTTCACTTTGAATATAAATACAGAATAATGAAAGAATTCATTTAGTTTTACCTTTATTATCAAATTAATTTGTTCATAAGAGCACACCCACTCTATTTTTACAGTAAAACTCTGAAAATTAATGGACATGAATTTGTGAAAGTACAAAACAATGTAAAGCCCATGCACTGTGAAACAAGCCATTATGTACTGAAATATTTTACAATGTGCTCGATTGAGAGCTATTTTAAACCTTTTACAACACAGTGTAGTTTCTGCTGAACTGCAGTAATATTGTGAAGTAATATTATTATTAATAATAATCAATATCTATGTATAAGCATTAATATATTATTATTAATATTAATACAATTAATATTATGAATTAGCTAATGAAAGCAATCAGAAGCAGCTTTTGCATTACATTCTTGAATAATCCTATGACATGCATTAATTTATTTTGTAAGTACCGGTTTGTTGCAGAGTTCCAACAGCTTGTCTGTAAGGCGTGTGGCATCTCCAATAAATTTTCCTAAAGATTCCTTCATGTGAATAGCTCTGTTTAGAATTTCCTTACATCTATTGACACGCATAGGGTAAGAGGACTGAAAAAAAAGGAAAGTTAAAATTTATTAAACAATGAGTTGAAGAATCTCCCCCCCAGTAATTAATATTCTTTCCTCTACTTATTGCTCATCATATTTAATATCTGGAGAAGTATGTGCTTCAATTGTGGTACTGTTGGTGGGTGTGCATGGGGGTTATTACTTCTGAAACCATCCTTGGGAGTCCCACAACATAAAGGCCAGTATTCAAGAATATGTCAATGTATCCTGAATGTTATTTCACCAGACTAAAGTATTCATCATGCTTCCCAGTCTGCTTTGGAATAACCTTACTGCCAAATAATTAGTAGTACATCTATCTACTAAGTTGAGTATAAAACTGAAAGTACTGTAACACAATTAGTAAATGAAACAAAATCTGTTGCTCATAACTACACAATTCATCAGCTATTCATTATTCAAATTTCCTTTCCTAATACACCATACAAGTTTGGATGCATATTAGCATTCCAATTTGGAACATTTAAACTGTAATATCTGAATTAAGACTGCAATAAAATATTTTGCAGTGATGGCATTAATATCCTCTTCCACAACACTGTATCACAACACTTAAAACTCTCAATTCCTTCTTATCAGCTTAGAGTAAAATAGGTTATATTTACATTTCTGAGAAAAGCAGTTTTGTAAACTTAATAAAAGTGTAGCTATACATATCAAAATACCTTGGACACAGCAGTCATCATCCACATTGCTTGCTGTGGATAGGCTAAAAACACTTTAGCAACAATCACCATCAGAACTGCAAAGACTTCATCATGAGAATGGCAGATTCGGGAGATGAGCTGAGAAAAGGCTGTCAGGAACTGGTAAGGTGCCAAGTGATTTGTGTGCTCTGTAATCACCTTGTTTATTTTAGCCAGATCATTTTTCATTTGAACACGTTCTGAACGACCAGCTGAAAAATAAAAGGAAAAGACTATATTCCTGGTTTTCCCCACTGGAAATGGAAAGTCATTTAAACCAAGGCTATAGAATAATAGCAATAAGCCAAAAAAAATCGAAGGCAACAAAAAAGCTCCTACTGTTCTTTTTAACACAGCATACAGTGACTGAATATATATGCTATTTAACTAAGCAGAATACCAGGAAATTAAAAGCTCTCTTTACACTCTTAAAATTACTTCTCTAAAATGATACAATGGCATAGAACAAACTAAAAACACTCCATGTATTTGCCTGATAAAAGGATTCCAATGTTCTTTAGTGGAGAGGAAATGAAGGAAGTCTTTCCATGGAATGAAATTAGCACATTGCTCCTATCTCCACCCCTGCACCTGAGGGGCCCAGCATGAGTTTCACAGCAGCACCTCAGAGAGCAGGACCTGATGTGCCTGCACAGGCCAAACACAGTTGACCTAAGTGTGTAAAATGAGGACAAGATCAAGGAGCACAACTGTCTGCTTCACTTCAGACCTGCAAGCAATGTTTGCAATTTTCATTTGTATCAAAATCTCCCACCCAAAATGCATCTGTGGTGTTAGTTTCACATGCCTTCCTGCTCCCTGCCTACAAGATTTTTTTCCCCCCTCCATTTCAGTAAAATGAGGGGTAAAATTTCAGTAAAATTCCTTCAAAGAGTGGAACCAAAACAAATTGAAAAAAAGCCCCAAAGCCTAACACTTTACTGTAGCAAGTGAATACAAAACTACTACTCATCACTCATGAGACAACTCAAAAATGCATGCAAGGATTTTCCCTATATGTATTTAATGACTTCAGTTACCCAAGGAACAATGCTGTCTCATTATATTCTTTTTAAAAAGTTCTGGAGGATTTAATTAAAATAATTAATACTCTCCTGCATATTAACATCCCGTATTTTACAAGAATAGTAGTACTTTCTTGTTTCCATATAGCCTCAGGCAATAAATCTAAACAAAGAACTGCAATTATACTTCACTGCTCTTTCAATCATCTATTCAAAAGAATGACATGGGAACTATGTACTGGGAAAAAATGTTCTACCTTTGTCACATTCATATGCTTTTGCTCCAAAGTCCAGCCATAAAGACAGCATTCTTGGCATTGACTGATAGATGAATTGGTTTCCATACTGTAGAGACCTGTGATTACACGTTTAAATCAAAGTATGTTAATGATGTACATTAGAAGTAATAAAAATTTTACATTTGTATTTAACATTCCATTCTAAGTTTAGAAATTTATGTCAGCATTTTAATGCATCTGCAACAACCAAAAATATACAATGGGTTTGGTTTTATTACTCAAAACCACAGATGAAACAATTAACTGTCTGACAAAAGACAGACAATTGTTTAGTGGAAAGTAAAATTAATTAGGTATGAAAACAAAAAGGAAGCATGCAGTATTTTGTTTTACAATACTGCATAAAAATTTGAGTCAGTCTGAATTGGTGAAAGACAATATATTCCTACAGAAATGTTTTTTCCCAGTATAATAATCATCCTTTTATAGTAACTAAGCAAAGTTCCCCTCTAACCTGCCAAAGTGATGAACTATGTATCTAATCAGATCTCCTTGTTTTTCCATCTTGTTGTCAGTTACCATTGGCATTAATTTATCATAGTATTTTGCAAGATAAAAATGTCCATCTTCCCATTCTGGCAAGAAAACTGTAACATCCTGCAACAAAATCAAAATGAGATAATTACTTTTGAGAGGATGCTAACTTAAAAATAAAAAATAAACAAATTATTCTCAAGAAACAAGCATCTTGTATTAGTTACATTGTGCAGAGTACATGCAAAAAAAAGTATTAATTCTTAACCCTGTAATTCCAAAAATTCTAACTTTGCCTCAAGATAATTACCTCTACAAACTATAAGTCTTTTGGCTTTGAATACCTTTTGGGTTTGGAGACAGCAAGACAATTCAAGACAGAATGATATGGGATTCCTGAACTAGGAAAGATCACACTTTCATTAAAATCAGGTTCCTGATTCTAATAAACTCAGTACTGAGTTTCTTAGAGCATTTTGAAAAGTGAAACAGCAGGATGTTAACAGTTGGACCCAATGATCTTTCTGATCTAAATGAATCTATTATTCCACATTTTTCACGTTTCTGTTCTCCTTCTACATCATGATGTTTAAAAGAAAAACAAAAAATTGTGTGACATGTATCAGAAAAGAGGCAAGTTGGTGAGAGGCACATCCCTTCTCTAGTAACACTGGTTTCTTTCCTGTGCCAATACTTAGCAGAGAGTTCTGAGCATTAGTGTTTCCGTAAAATCCACAGAAATTTCATTTGTTTTCATTATTTCAACCTTCTTTGATTTAATACATTTACAGTTCTCTCTAAATGACTGTTACAAAGTATGTTATTTAGTAAAACAGCAGTAACAGTATCAAATGCCAAAACTTGGATAGGAGATGGGCTGCTTTTAAGGAAGCATAAACATGCACATCTCCTACTGTTTTAGGAGGTAATATTAATCAATGCCAAAAAGTATTTCACAGGCATCACACGATGAAGCATGCAGTGCTGTATTGTTCAAGAAGAACATACCAGCTCTCCCTTTTCCTAGTTCTTCAGAGACTGGAAGCATATTTAAAGCACAGTTACAAGTCACTATCAGAGAGAGAAATAACACTGAAGAGTAGTGCAATGTATCACCAAGTAAACTTTGTGTATTTGGGTAAGTCCACATTTTAGTGAGGAATTCTAATCTGTGTAAGCATGATAAAAAAGCCATGCTTCCTTAACTTGTTTATTTTAAAAGAATTATATAAGTATTTGTAGCTGTCACTGATGGGAACTGTACTGATGTGTTACATTAAACCTGGTTAAGACTGTAAAATCTTTACAGGAACTGCTTCCCTCCTACACACTGATGCACTATTTAATCCCATTCATGTTATATTTAGTTGACATCATCAGGAGCAGAATGACAGCTTACTTAAGGAATACATTATTATTCAAAGCTCCTGCCTTGTTAACAGTAGTATTTCAGATTACCTTATACTTTTTCATCACTGCGTTGCTTTCAAAGTTAGCAGTTTCTTCCATAAATCTGCCCACTAGCAGCATTGCCCGACCATGGATGAGTTGATTTTTGCTATTGCAGGGTGCTTTATTTTCAGGGAAACATAACTCCACCCCCTTCTGGAGAACAATTAGTGCTTCATGAACCTCACCCTAAGGGGAAGACAGAAAACATCTTATATACTTTAAATAAGAGAAATGCAAAACCTCCCTCTTACAGTTGTTATTAAGGCAAAGCTATGACCCCAAGTGTGTTCTAGGCCATTCTGGCTGTGGTAACTGAATATTACTGACTTCAAATGCTTCTTGTATTTCCTTATTATCTCAGCAGTGTTGCGCCTTTAGGTGTATCACAATAATTGCCCTCATGTTTGCTGCCTACTGCTGTTAATTAAAAGGAAATAAATTAAGGAGAGGACTGCTATTAACACAATTTAAATTTGCCAGGCTGTTTTGACAGAGGCAGGTAATGCACCGGTTTTATACAAAGGTGCCAGAAAGGTCAATGCAGACAGAAAAGGGCTGACCAGCAGCTGGAGGATCAGCTGCAATGTGTTCATAGTCCCAACTGAAATATCTTGTTTTACATATGCTGATTTTGTGCCATTTTCTTCTTGAAGAAAACTAAAAATATTATTTTCTTGCATTAAAGAAATTCAATTCCTTTTCTGTTTTCCTTACCTTGGACCAGAGCCACTTTGCTCTTTCTACATAAAGTTCTGAGAGCGTCGATTCTCCAGCATTCAGCAGAGCATTATAGGCAGTCTGGTGATGACCAGCTTTCCTTGCAACTCTAGCACTCTGGAGCCAACACTGACCAACAAGCTCACTGTAATCCTGACTGCAAAGACATTTTTGCAGAAAATGAAACATTTCTATTATAAATGCTACAAAATCTGAAGTAAATATCACAATGTGTTGAAACACAAGTTGAATTTCTTAATAAGTTATATACTACATGATAATAATTTAAAACTATTTTAATACATTTGTTTCACTCGTTTCCATTTAGGCCTAGAAACAAATACACCTTCTCCCTGTTTCTTGCTTCTCTTTCCTATAGACACCACTTTTCCTCTCTATTTTGAAGGCACATAGTATTTGAGGACTACTGTTGTTTACAAGAAATTTCCAGTTTTATCTTCCCTCTTCTTACACATATATGGAAACACAGAGTATTACTGAGAACACAAAATAGACAAGAAACAGTCACGTCCTCACCTTTTACTGAGACTAAGCAAAGCCCTTCTCAGTGCTAAAATGGGTTCTTTTGCTCTGTAAGAGTTTTGGGTCATTTCAATACGAGCACACCAATTCAGGGAATCTCTACTGTGGTCACCATCTGGTTGCTGAAACATTGGCCCAATACTGTGTTCCAACTCACATAGCATATGCAACCTTTGTTAGCAAAATAAAGGAAAAAAAGTGTTGAAAATTGATTGCTGTCTGAGATACATGCAAATTTTACAGAGTTTTTGCCATTTACTTTCTAAAATCTGTCTCTGTAAATAATGTCATCCAGTAGGATTTATTCTAAAAGCAAAAATGCAGCAAAAGCAAGCACACAACATAAAGGATTTGTAAACTGATTAGTTATTTCCTTAATATTCCTTTGCCAAGTTGCTGAACAGAGACAATCTAGATCACTTGGACAGGAAGTCGATCTTTAGAAAGACTGTTTCTGTCCATTACTTACAGCAATAATTCTTCAGAAAGTCTAGTATTTTCAACAAATCCCATTTTAAAAGCAATGTACTTTTACTTAAAGTGGTTATTCCATTTATTTAAAAATACCATTACTGTTACTATCTGTCACTGTAAAGATGGAAAGCTGAGTGGTTGTAAATGTCCCAGTTCTCACTGGCAGAGAGCAGTGGGTACAAATGTAGTGGGTACATCTGACAGAGAAACAGCGACTCTTGGAAGGCTTCCAAGTAGCCTGGATCAATGGCTAAAGGAAACTACTTTGAAACATTTCTTTCTCAATACTCAAACTTCTTTTCCCAAACAACACTGGAGAAATTACCAACATAAAATAGAATTAAGAAGTAAAACACACACTTCAACTGGCTTCAGGCAATATCTTGCCATAAGGGTGCATTTAAAGTGCAGAAGAAGTATTAAGTCTTTCTATTCAAAAAGGCTACTCACGTTTTAGTCTACTACAGCCAAATTAGAAGTCTATTAATAAAGAAAAGTAGAACTACCAAAAGGGATATGGTTTAATTCTTACTGCTCTTTCTTGATAAAAAAAGGAGTGCTTTTCAGTCTCCATATGGACCAAAAGCAATGCTCTTAAATTAATGCAGTTACTGGCCTATTTGTACTACTGCAAGCATGGAATTAAATTGCTGATTTTTATTACCTGACATTTACATTAGCTTGCTAGATGATTTTGAAAGACTATACCCCATAGTATTATAGTGAAAGTTTTCCATGGAGGATAAATATAAATTCCTAATTAATCAAAGGTTTTCAGTTGGATGAATTGAAAAAAAAAAAAAAAAGTGACAAAAAATGCACACCAGTACCATGTACTGTAGAAATGCAAAATTATTGCTGCTGCATACTTGATTATGTGATTTCTCAATTTTAAAATTGTGACATGAAAATGAGAAACCTGATAATGTGTTCATATCCTCGCTGATAGGATCCTCTTTCGAAGCTTGCTGCTGAAAGGGGCACAATCTGTTCTGCTCGAACAACCTTGAGTGTCTCATAAAAAGCTGCTTCATTTTTCTTTTTGGCTGATAATAATAAATGCCCCAGTCTGACACTCCAAGTAGTGGACTTCGCATCTTTGGGGAGAAAAAGAAGACTCTGCTTCCTTAAGCAACTTAACCTGAATGTGCTAATTTGTCTTAACATACTACTGGAAAAATAATGTTATCTGAGATCTAAGTAACACTGTATAATTCAACTCCACAATCCACCCAGCTAAACAGACCCAAAATATACATGCACTCCAAACTTCTGCTCAAAGACTGTCCAGGTTACAATCAAATACAGTTACAAAACCCAGAAGACACTCAGAACCAACCTGCCTACCAGTAAAATCCAAGACAAATGACAATAGCTGCCCCTTGATTCAAGATGATTAAACTAAAACATACAATTGTTCAGAAATGCAATGAAGTATTAATACTTTTTATATAATGATAACTTACCTGAAGCCAAATAATTTTCCAGTAAATCCCATTGTGACAGTTTCCAGGCTGCTTCCACTCTGTAAGTGTTCAATTCAGAAATCCATTCAGACCTATTAAAAGAAAGAAAAGGCAATAACATTTTGTGCTGTCTCCTCTCAGTATGTTAATCCTACATTATATTAGCAAATGTTCTTTATATAAAACTTCTCTTACTTGAAAAGAGGCAAGATAAGCTTGCTTCTAATGAAAGTCAGCAAAATCAAAGGACGTGCGCAAATAAGACGATAACAAATAAGAGTTGTACAACATGATCCCACAAATGCAATCTCCAAAGAGTGTATTTCACTTCTGTGGTACACATCAAAACCTACCATCTTTTAATCCATTTACCTAGTAGACTACAGAATACCAATGGAATCAGTAACATGGGAAACAATGAAAAAATTCTATCTAAGAAATTAAAGCACATACCAACACTGCTCAGAGTGCAGACAAAAACTACAAAAATTTCTGGACTTCTTGAAATAAATAATTTATAGATAAAGCACTCACATTTTTCTAGCTTCACATTGCTAATTCAATTATGTTTAATAAGCCTGAAATGTTTGATAATGAGAAGAAGTAGTTACTGAGACAGAGATTTATACCAGAGCTTCATATTAGTCAAATAAAATGTGTATTAGATGTTTACAGTACCTGTTTGCAAGCACTCCATTGACCTGAGTAATTACAGTAGATAACTGACCAAGGCCTAACATGGACTTCACTACACCATGATAGTGAATAATCTAGAAATAGGAAAAAAACCAAAACAACAAATGAAAACCCCACATATACACATTAAAGAAATTCATCGCAGTCTGAAGGAAGAAATATGCCCATTTGGGTGCTTTTCAGAATACAAAAAAGCATAACTAATTGCACCATAAGTTAAATGAACATTCAAAAAATCCAGTAAGAGATTTGTTTCAGTTCATAAGACACTTCCAACAGCAGTAATGATTTAGCAACTGCTACAACATTTAGATTCCTAGTTTACTTAAATATTCTAAAGAGGTTTCCTCGCCTTAGTCTTCTGTGAACTAATAAGATTAAAAATAATAATTGTATTTATTTAAAGAAAAAAAAAAGTTTTCTATTTACCTGATCAGGTTCCAGTTGGATAGCCCTATCATAGCAGGCTGTTGCATCTCTTAACAAGCCAATACTTTCGTGTTCAAGGATTTGTTCTTTGAGAGATGGCTCTGCTTTCCGAATGGCGCTCACCCCAGCCACTCCATCTGGCTCGTGCATAGCAGCATACAATTTCTTTATTCAACAGAATTGGACATGGCCATTAAAACCAAGAATTTGTTTTATAGATAATGTGCAAAATCACACAACCTCTTGAACGTGGAGCACACACTACCCTGTAGGACTTGGTAGCAATAAACTTTATGGAAGATGTCAGTTTTGCTGGGCTCCTTCCACAGTTGAGCCCTACTTTTGCCTGGCATACAGTAATACTTATGTTCTCACACTATAGAGTACTACATGAAGCTACCTGAAACCATCTGTATAAGGAGCAAAGTAAATATCCTACTATTACATGATAGCATAAAGATGAAGATTACTTTAGGTGAAAAAGCAACACACTAAGTTCTTTTAAATTTGAAATGTCACTGAGGTATATAAACCATTGGGAACCACAAACAGGATTATCCCAGAGGTTAAATTACTTCTTGAAACTAATTTATATAATTTGAAACACCTTTAGCATTGGCTCTTTTTCTACTCTAGAATAAGCCACTTAGAATTTCTTCAAATGTGCTTTGGCTTTTTTTTTTGTTATTATAGTTGGCTGTATTTTCTGACAAAAGGCACAGAGCCAACTTCAAAGCAATAAATGTTATCAACAAACTGACATTTAATTATTTTTTGGATTTTACTATACACTAGAAAGCTACTCGTTCCTTTTCATATAAAAAGCATGCCAAGCAAGAGAAAGTACTAAATATGCTGAAACACAGAAGACTAAATGCTTGTATCCATCTTTTCTTCTTCCCATCACAATGAAGAATTTGACCAAGCTTTATTCATCATATACATTTTCATTTTAAAATAAAAACAAAAACCAAAAAGAACTTCAGAACCTGAAGAAATCCAAGATGTTCCTGAATATTTTGTTTCTTCTCTGTGATAAATGATTCAAAGTGCATCACAGCCCTCGTGTAAGCCTTGGAGCGAAAGGAGGCCACAGCCAGTGTATCCTGAGGAATAAGGTCTAGAAAACGTGTCACATTTTGATATTCTCCATAGTCCTCACTTGATGCTATTGAAAAAAAGACATATTAAAAAGTCTGTCAATTGAGGTTTCATTTGTAAGAATAACTTATGCATCAAAATTCAATTAACTCATGGAACAGTTTAGTGAGATAACTGTACTAATTTAAGAACATGGTTTTCTCTTCTGTCAACAATAATTTATTTAAAACAATTCTGGTGAACTTCCTGCATCTTGCAATACAGCACAGAATATTATATATTATAAATAATATTACATATAATATTCAGTTAAACTGAATTTTTAGAGAACTATCAAGAAATTAACATTTCATTGTTCAAATTTTAAATCTGTATTTCTTGCAACAGCCATTCAGAACAAGGCATTTGGGGTGGAAGGGGTGGAAATCACAGTATGATATTAAGAAACCATAAAACAGATTACATATTATACTAATACAGCATTTGTAAATGGTCATAATGTAAAGCTGCAAACATAAATAAAATACTTCTTTGAATAATGTTAATGCCATTTTAAATAAAATAAGCATCACTCACTTTTTAGATCACTTCTGTCTTTGCTAGACTTGCCAGCATTTTTCTCAGCAATGAGTATTTGAAACTTATGTCTAGCCCACTGAGTGAGATGATCAAGCATGGAGAACACTGTCTGTGTGCTCAGCTGACTCAGATCAGATGTGCTGTCTTCAAGTCTCCTGCTGGACTGGTCATCGTGTTTCAGAACAGCCATGATCTCCATGTAAACCTACGCAAAGATAAAAGACACAAGTGTCACACCAGCAGCAAAACAGTAGGAAACAGCAATTAACACAAAAGTCAAACTAAAATACTAGATACTTTAAATGTATATTTTAGATACTTTAAATGTATATTTTAATAATTTGGGGCTTATTTTCATGAACTTGTTGTCCCATAACCTCAAAAGGAAGAAATGGCAAACCAAGTGGCAGCTGTTGTCAAGGGGTTCCATACAGCAAGGAAGCCTTTAGGTTTCAAGATACAATAAATGCTACTGCACCTCTTCTACAAACACAATACTTCAAGATTTTGTATGAACAAAGTTATCTACTGGTTATGAGATCACAGATGCATTTTTTTTGCTTATGTTTAGGTAAATAACATGACAAAATATCTGTTTCTGTTTGTTTCAGTCCATAAAATATGAGTTAACATACATAACAGATGCTTATTGTGGATGTACTTGTTCACAGAAGAAAAATCATCACACGCCTCTACACACCCACAGTGTTTAAACACAGGTGTTTTAGCTGTGAAATTTCAAATTAATGGAATGCAGGTTATACTTTTCAGTATCTTCTACTTCCTTTGTTTCATCCAGGACATGCTTACAAAAGAGTCCTTGCAAACTTGCATGTCTCTGTACATACATGTGCTGCTCCCAGTAAAAATGGCAGCACATGGGCACATGCACTGACAGCTCAAGCAAACTGAAGGAAAGCAAGATGACTTCTCTCCCACTCCTGCTTTGCTACAACACATCTAGGAATCCTGCTCCACATGAATCTGGTAGCTAAACAGTTTATCCACTCAAACTGTAATTGTATGCAAAAGAGAAGAAAAAAGTATAAGCCTGAATTCTTGGAATGATACAAATTCAATTTATTGGTTGTTTTTGTTGCACACTTCCTCTTTGTACCACTCCAGCTGTTGATGTTACTGCAGTCATTATTAACTACATAACATCCCATCCTAGACCCAACTGAACAAATAGATGGAAACCCACAGAAAAGCAGTTCCAACACAAACTTGTATGAGTATATTCAAAATCCTGTCAGAAAATTTATATTATTAATACACAAAAAGGAGTTTAACACCTAAACAATTTATTCATGTAGGTCTACATAATACTGCAGAGCTGGGCAGCTCTTAGGAAGAACAGCTCCTGACCATTCCTGTGAAAAACACTACCATCTTATACATCTCACCTCTTGTTGATCCTCTTGACTGCATCCCAACAAAACATAGACAAGGATGTGTGGAAGGAGATAAATTGTCACTTTATAGTCATTTTTCATCATAATACTGCAGCAATCAAAAACTTTTCTGGCAAGATCATGTCGTACCTACAGAAAAATATTATTTCCAGGAAAAGCATCATTACAAAAGTGCAAATGCCTGAACACTTAATAGATTTCCTTTTGTTGACGAACACAAATTCTAGTCCATCTAGTAATTTTAAGATACTTGTCTCCTACAGAAGGTTCATCAGACTTAAATCTGCAACAGGGATGCCAGATGGCAGCTGCTATTACATGTAGCAACTGCTGATAGCACAAGATAGGTAAGCACTGCTTACATTTCCACTTTTCCATGATTTTTACACCATTGTGAACTTGCACTGGCCATAGAAAAAAACCTTAAGGCTGAGTCTACCACTACACTCAGCCTCTCTTCTGCCCTTAAAAGCCTGTAGAAAGTAGGAAATTATGAAGACATTAAACTCTTCTCTGTCTGAAAGAGGACAGTGTAGTTACTGAGCTACTGCAATTTAATTCACTTCTTACACTGTTTGATTTGGAAGTGACATTTTTGGTGGGTCACTTAGATATTGGTAAGGGAAAAGAAAAAGAAGATACAAGTACTTTTTATGTGCTGGGATTATGGAGCTATAGGGAAATCTTTCCGAAACTGAAAAGGCAAATCCAGAAGCATTTCAGATACTTTTTACAAGCATTTGTCAGTGCACTCAGTTTCACAAGAGTCTCTGGACAAAGGCAAGTTTCCTTGGCTTTTAGCTTTGACACTGCTTGTGAAGCCTAGCCAAGAACCAGTGCTGGAGAAGGGAGAGTGCAGTATCCTGCTGAAGAAGCAGGGAGGTCCTTTAAGAGGCCTGCAGCCAACAGCCATATTCTCCCATCAATCCCTGACCTGAAGAAACTGAAATAAGGTTCAAGAACTGTGTTGCAAGGAGCATTAAAGAAAGATTTATTCTCTTACCTTTGTTATAAGATAACCTGCCCAAGTTGCTGACCATTCTGCAAAATTATCACCTAATTTGCTTAAGTAAATTGGCTTCTTCACCTTAGACCAATTTACAGCCTTCTGATAACTCTTGTACCTGTAATTTTAAAACATCCATTTAATAAAACTAACTTTTTATTTAATATCATAAACAAGAGCACATTGTTAGTTATTAAATTCCCTCACTGGAACAATATTAAGTTCCATCTTCGAATCTTTAGAAATAGAATTAAAAAACCCACTTTCGGTAATCAACATATTTTATCCTAGAGCTTATTAAAATGAAATATGAAATAAAAATTCTCAGAATTTGTTAGGTTGCTTGTAAGTATATTTTAATGTGCTATTTGTATCAGTTTTAAGAAATGCAGTTGGAAAGGCCAAAAAGTATGTTTTCTAAAAAAGGTAAAGCTTATCACAGGTGAGCATGACTGTCTTCATGAGGAAATAGAAAGGAAACTGATTATTTCAAGTTAAGACACAAACATAATTTGAAGTTTCATTTGGTTGAAGTAATGATAAAAATAATGTGAAGAAAAAGTCAAATTAAAACTCATTGAGCTCCTCCTACTTGATAGAAGGTAGCAGTAATGGAATGTTAATAGACTTGAGTACAGGGGAAAGAAAACAAAAGCTTCAAAACATCATATAAGCCAATGCTCTACGGACAAACAGGCAGACCTGGGCAAAGTATGAGCTCTGAGTTTTGCTTGTTTGATTTAGAGAGAATTACTTCCAAGTAAGTGCTAATTCAGCTTTTTGTAGAAAGACCTTCTTTGAATTTTGTATATATGCATATCACTCTTCCCAGAAGAGTGACAATCACAAAACCATATGAAGTTAATATTAGCCTGGAGAGAAAAACATTTAGATTTGTTATGAAAAGACATTGCTTAAGCTGTCATATACCGTGTGTTTAAGTGAGGTTCCAAGATCTCCTGCACATGCTCAGGAAACCTCCTCCAAAGCCTGGAGCCAGGGCAGTCAGTGTTTGTCTCTCTACAGTCATAGATGGACAGTAACTCCTGAAAAGGCATTGTTTACAACATCACCAAGTTAGCCCTGAGAATTTTCATACCACAGTACAAAACCCCATGTATATGATCTTAGAGGTCTTTTTGCACCTGAATGATTCTATGATAAGTAATGAGAGAGCAGTTATGGAATGCTTAATTCAGAAATTATAACTGCAAAACTGTCATCCAACATTGTTAATCCTCTGTTACTAGGCAGTTTTGATTTCAAGTGCTGATTCCCCAGATTCTCCAGTTGGTGTTTGGACCACATTGTATCATCGTCTTCATCTATGCCAATAAACCAGGACTATAATTTAGTCTGATTCCTCCTTGTGCAGGAAGTGCACAACCTTGTGCATATGCTAATAAAATTCTTATCCTACTGACTTCATAGGGCCACCTATTTTCTCCTAGATTAAAGACCTGTCCTGAAGTTTTCACGAAGTTATTAAACATCAATAACAGCAAGAACAACAAAAAGACACCAAAACCCCCCATCCACTAAATCAAACCAGCACAAAAGACTAGAGTTTGAAAATAAGGGTAGGCTCCCTCTCAATTGCTTCTTAAAAGTGTAAGCAGAAACTACCTTAGGAATGAATACTCACTGCTTCTCATTTCTGCTTGTGGAACCTGAACTAATTCTAAGTCACTCTCAGGATTACTCCTTGAATCCCTATGTATGCACTGCTAGCTACCTCTAAAACATCAAATGTCTCCTAAAATATTGTGACACAAAAGCAAACAAATCTGTATTTGACAGCTCCCCAGAATTTTAAGAGTATCTTCTCATTTAAAGCTGTACAGGATGAAGTTTCAAATACTCAGAACACGTACTTCAAAATGAACGCTTACATTGCACAATTTTAAGTTCAGTGTTACAGAAAATAATCTGTGAAATAAAAGTAGGAGCTAACCACGCATCTTACCTGAATCGCATATGCTGCAGAATCCTGAGCACGAACATTATCAGCATAAGCAAGGAATGCTCTGGTCAGTTCCATTAATAACCCATAGGCAAAACTTGGATCTTCCACTCCAGCCTCAACCACAAACAGAATGCCAGTTTTATTAAAACAGAGTAATAGCTGTATCTTTAAATAATCATTTGGAAGTTTAACTTTGAACTGTTTTAGGTGAGACAGCAAGTACCGATTTTCAAAGGGTCTAGAGATAAGAGGTTCCCTCCTCCCAAGGACTTTTAGAAGACACCTAATGCTAAACAAAACACTACTGCAATGCTTCTTACCACAAATGTAAAGTGTTTTCCTTGAGTTTCACTTGTTGAAAAATCGAGCCTGCCAGGATCTATGGCTCCGAGTTCACCTAAACATTCTCCACAGAGCAGTCGAGCTTGGGAATTTGCATCCTGGCAGCCAATGAGAAGCACCGTTACCAGCTGGGAGATGACTGGTTCCACGGTTTCACTGTCTGTGACATACTTGATCAATTTTTCCTAGGAAGTTGAATAACAACAACAAAGTTGAGGTTTTCTACAACCATGTTTATGGTAAACAAGCTCAGAAATTTTCAGTCTGTAACTCACTTCCAATTTCATTTAGCCATGACTTCAGGTTGTAACTATAGTCCAATTGCACTAACCTGCTTCTCCCCCTAGGAAGGACTAAACAAATGAATGAAGGATTTGGGCCTCAGTTAATAATGCTGTCATATATTGTATTTCAATATTGTATTTCATTATCATACACCTCTCTACTAACTCAATTTTCTTTCTTTGTCTTACCAAGAACCTCTCTTCTTTTCTACATTATCTTTTTCACTTAATTATCCCTTTTCTTATGTGTTCCAATACTTCCACCCAATTTCTCTCATGCAGCTGTTGTCATACCTTCTGGGTTTGCTGCCATTTGTTCCCGACACTTTGTATTCTTATTCTTTGCCATTTCTTGGACATTTCTTCACTCTCAAGTCCTACAAAGCCTAGGGTTTCAAGTCCTTTGATCAATGCCCATCATTTTAACTGGGTGTCCTTTCTTTTTTGTTCTGGCTCAGCTTTTATTCCTTAGTTTCACATTTAGTCCAAATACAGAAAAAAAGCAAGATGTTTGTCGTTGTTACGCTTAATGAAAACTGAAACCACAGCCAACATTGAGCAAATAGTTCCACATGCTGTGGAACTAATTAAGTTTGATTTGCCTCAATTATTTTGCTAAACTTCTAACTAAGCAAGACATGGCAGGATTTTGCTGACCTGAGCTGCAAGAATTACTGGTTGGCCAGGAATATGCACAATGATAATTTGTTTTTTTAGCTAGAATTTTTTTTTTAATTTCTGGCTTAAGAGTGTCCCACAATCTTGTAACTACTAAGGTTACAGGCACAGATTTATTACTTTTTCTAATGGGTCACATACACCCTCTGGGCTAACAACAACACAAATTGTAAAGCAGTGTCTTCAGCGTGTACATGGCTATAAAATTTATTTGAATATGATCAATGGATTCAAATTTTTGATGGTGGAAGACAAAGAAGGAAGAGGAAAAAAAAAGAAGTGTGAGGTGGTCAAAGACATCTTAATTCTTTCAGATATTACACACACACACACACACGCACTTGCTTTTATGAGTTAGACTCTTGATGTAAAAGCCATACATGTCCTAAATAGACAATAAGCCCATAAAACAGATTGTTAAAATGGAGTTCTTAGATACATCTTTCCTCAGAGTTGGAAAAAAAAAAGTACACTAGCCTTGCTGAATCAGCATCACAAAGATTTGAAGGATCTGAAAGTCCACCTACACGAGGTGTCATGAAAAAGAATCCATTTTCCCCATTTTATGAAGAAACAGCTTAATAAACTGAGGAGAATAACCCAGTTCAAGTGAACGCCCTGCAACAATAAGGAGTTTTAGACTTTTGGTCCAGATGCTAATTCGATTTATTTTAAGTTCTACTGAAGGAGGTTTTCTATACCTGGTTTCTATACAATGTTTCTTTCAAGCTGGTAAGTGCATGAATACGAACATCCACATTCTCATGCTGAATAGCTCTCATAGACAGCTGCAGGGCTGTCTGCAAGTCTGTGCTTTTGGAGGATTCCTGAACACGACATAAGAAGTTCAAGTTAAGTATAACAGGAATATGACTGAACAGCATCTCAAAGAACACAAGTAAGAACACACGGAAACAACTATCTTTTCTACATTCTCACCTCTATCCATGTACCATTGTCTTCTGACCTATTTTTTAAAATGTTTTCCTCAAAAAGGTGCTATATTTCACTTTTAGGTAAACATAATGATGGCATAAATAAAAATTATAAAATCAGAAGAAAATGCTTTGTTTTAAGTCTATCTAAAATCAAATTAATTTCTACTTTTGTTGCCTCATTCCTACAAAATAATTTTTACTTCCCATCTGTTACCTAATCATTCTGAGGGCGAACAAATTAAATAGACCATAGGGTACCCTTAAGAAGAGACAAACTTTGCTCCCTGTAAAGTGAACATGGAAAAGGGATCAAATGGAAAGCAGCTTCTCTTGTAACACAATTATTGCCATAGCTAAAACTGCTAACTTCTCATCTTATAATCTGTCACAAAAGAGATGAAAAGCCAGCGTTCAGGAGATGCTACAAAAACAAGAATGTTGAACATGAGTATATTTCATTCCTAAACAAGAATCAGAACCTGCTTAAACTACTCCTGCAATACGCAAAACCTGTTTCGTGGTGGAGGCAGATAAATACTATTTCCACTTAACAATAAACTTTACATGTTTTCCTCAGCCGTCATGAATTCATTTGATGCATTAAAGCCAACCAAATAAATAAAAGAAGCTTTACCTTTCTGTATTCCTGAAGGACAACCTGAACTTCTTTTAGTTCAGGAAGGTCAGGCAGAAAATATATTTCATGTAGAAAGTCTCGCACTGCATCCCTAATAGTTATCAAAAAAATATTGCAAAGAATATGGCAAACATTAGTTGAATCAGAAAAACCTTAAAAACCCATCAAAAGAAAGCAATGAAGAAATCTCTTTCAATGCTGCTACTATGGCCTTCTACAAGAGCCTTATTATTCCTACTGCAACCTTTTATTTTGAAAACTGTTGGTATGATACAATGCAAGAAAAATGAAAACCCAGAAGTAATCAAGACGTTAAATATCAACATTCCTAAAAAAACCCCAAACATACTTTCAAGCCACAAAATATAAGATGAAAAAGAATTATGACTCAACCTTATCCTCAAAAAGGTTAAGTCATGAGAATTAAAGTATTTTGTATTAAACTTTTATTTTGTTTTCAGTTGGTGTGACCATTTGAAGGGAATGCGTGAAATCTTACTCAACATAATAATCTGTGTACTTCATAATTATACCTCTAATTATTAAAGAAAACAAAGAACTCATTTCCTCCCATTTCCAATTGTGTACACTTCTCTCTATCTTAGAGCAACTGTTAACAATCATCATTATTCTGTAGAGGGAAGTCATTTTCCAGACCAGCAGGAAAAAAAACCACTCAAGAAAACCTGGCAGGGTTAAGTGTCTGAATGGGTTTCAACTTGGCCACAGCATAATATCTTTTTATAAGGACAATATAAAAACACCTTTTCAGATGGGGCTATCACTTGTCACATTTCAAGATCTCAACACAATTTAGAGAAGGGGGAACTTTATACAACAACAACGATTTAGCAGAAAAACAAGTTTTCTCATCTCAGTGCTGGATGACTTGAATTTAGGGTTATCCCAATTCCTGTTGCAGGATTTAATCCATATAACTGAAATTATTTTGTACAGTACCTGTTCTCCACTATGAGGAAGTGGAATATTGCTGTGGTTTCCTTGGGTTGGATATGTATGAGGGGCAATAACACTACTATCACATGGCTGAGCAAGGAGCCAAGATAGGAATGGTCCAGACTTCGAACAAAACAATCCCAGGCTCTAAACAAGAAAAGACAACAAAACAAGAGTAATCAATGATTCTTCTCTGCAGAAAACATTTCAGGTGAGTCATGAGAAGCATTTTAAGCTACTTCAGCACTGTGGTTTAGATTACTGTCCAAAACAAAACAAAATATATTAAAGGACAGAAATAGCAGGGATGCCACTGTTTGGGTACACCATCAGTTCACCTGCAACACAGTTCTGGGAAGTCATCCTTGTATCTCAGAGCTGTTCTCAGCGTGGTCATCATCTTCACTCTGACCGAACTGACGTGTTTGGGACCCATGAGCGTCATTAAAGACCTCAGGCTATTTAAAGCCTAGACATAGATGAAAGTAATTTTAGTGTATTAGATACTCAGGAGAACATGTATAGGTCATATTTTCTATTAAAATCAGGCTACCCTTGCTTAAGAAATCATACCCTAAGACATCAAAATCAGTTTGATGTTTTAATAAATAATCTGGATTTAGAAAACAGAGAGTGAAAGGAAATCTCTAATGGCAAGATTGTAACAAAACCCCACATTATTTAGGCTGCTGACAGATGAGGGAAGAACTGTGGACACCAAAGGAGTTAATGATTATAGATGATTGTTATAATACATGATAAACTATATATCCCAAGCTGAAAAGAGAAGGCTTAGGAAATATAGAGGAAATAAAAAAACTTGCATTTAGAAGAAAAACCAAACCAAGAAAACCCCAACGGAGTTGACATACAACTGCTCACAGAAGTGACTGGCAAGCATCAGGGAACAGGTAATAGCTCAGCTGTCAATGAAAGACAGAAGAGAAATACTGAGATGCAGGAGATATTTCAGTCACAGTAACACTACACCAAACAAGGTAGTAAAATGTCCAGCAAGACAGATCTGTTACACAGGAATAAACCTGAGCTTGAGAAAAGGTCATGCAAGGGGAAACTCACCAAGAATAAAAAACCAGAAGAAAAGATAGAAACAATAGCAGGTGAAGCAAAAGAAATGCTATACAAATTAAGAAAGCATGAAGAAATGAGGCTACGAAAATGAGAACATTTTAATGTGAAAAGCAAAAAAACACCAGAGAAAATGCAGTCTATCAATGTAAAGGTTATATACATTCTAGTACTAAAAACTTCCTGCAGAAATCATCTACACTCTCTCTGTGAAGTGGCTGAAAGGCCAGTCTTGTGGTAAGAAGCACTGCCTCAGCAGAATTTTCAGTTTGTCTCAAGCTGCGAGCTCTAATTTCTCTAAATGCTCTCTACTGCAAAGCTGAAACGAGCTGTTCTGTGAGAACCAAAACTAATGAAATCCAGTTTCTCTTGGATTTCCATCTTTTTTTTCTTTACTTTTACCCTTTGGTGTCCTTATATAACCCCATGCAGTAATTCCAGTTTTCTCCCATATTCCCTCATCCTCCCACTGTTGTTTGTTTCACACATGAAAAATCATACACTTGGATTTCTCCCCTATAATTCGTGGTTGACTGACTTGTTGCATACACCATGTCTGACTGAAATATGTAATACACTACCTGACCATTAAAGAAACATATCAAAAACTTTTGAGCTTACACGGAAGTCCTACCCACAGTGAGACCATCAGGTTTAAAGAATCATTTTGGAACCTTAGTATCTTTGAGACTTCCATGACAGTTGCATGATCACACAAGTAAGTCCGGAATATTAAAACAGTCCTTGCTTATTTTTCTTTTAATATTCAGAATTAAGTTTACACACCATTTTTTTATCCTCAATGCCAACACTGGAACTCAGTAACTGCATGTTAAAAAAAGCCAAGATACCAAGCAATTTAGGTTGCAGATAATCAGCCTGTGGAGAGGAAAAACAAAAGTTAAAAACCCAAATGATCTTACAATTAACACATTTCAAAGCCTAAGAAATTAAAAAGCGGGTACGAAATGCTAATTCTGAAATAAATAAGAGAAGAATCCCAAATACATACACTGCTACTTAAGAAACATCAGTGTTAATGACAGACATCTCTGTTAGGCTGTGGTTATGCTGTTTTGTAGGATCTTAGGATTTGTGTGTGTGCTGTTGGCTTGTTTGGGCACTTTTTGTTTTGATTTGGTTTCATGCATATTTGGTATGGATCTCCCTATTACAGGAACACTTAATAGGAAATGCCAGCCTTTCTTCCACTTTTTGCCTGAAATAAGTGATGTTCAGAGAATGGCAAATTGCCTTCACTCTCACAATGGCCAAAAAGAAATTATTGAAAAAACCGAGTATGAATATTTTGATGTCCTTACCATTTGTTCTGGTGAGGTTATTTCCCTAGGTCCCTGATAGGGATCATCATGAGAGGCAAATGAAGCCAATATGGACAAACCATTGAAGACTTGCTGATAGTGCTCTCCAATCCGCAGCAATAATTCATTATGCAGGCCCTGGTAGTCCTGTCTCAGCAAGCTGCCCAGCTCTATCTCGGTCTCATTCTACAGTCAAACACAAAGTCTTTATTTAATCACAATGTAATTAGCGCACTGAGAGACAGGAGGCACTGGGCTCTGGTTGATTTGTTATAGGAATCAAAGAAAAAGCTTCTGATCAGCTCAGTGTTAGACAAACCAAGTTTTTAGAATTTGCTAAGTTCATAAAATATCTTAGAAACATTCCTCAGAGCCAACAGAACTGATTATAAATAACAAGAACAAAACTTCTGCATATACAATTTCCCAGCCTATGCTTTGCAATATCTTAACTTAAAGCAGAAAGCTCACTATGCATCAACTGTTGCTCCTAATCTGCAGGTGTAATAGAGCAAATACCAATTTACCTTGAGGTAATGAAGTGCCCGCTCAAGCTCATCCTTAGTGCAGGAACAGACCAAATGAGAGAAGATGTATTTGAAGTTATTGATTAAAATCTCTCTTCGGTTCACATTCAATTGCTTTGCTATGGTTCTGATGAGTGTGGAGGCTGCAGGACTGGCCTTGGCTGCAAGGTCAGGAAGCAAAACTTGCAGGGTCCGCTGGTAAATTAAGAACAACAGTTAATGGAAAAGACAAACAAACCAACAAACCCTCCAAAACCCCAGGGTTAGGCTTAGTTCTGCTTATGTCAGTACCACAACCCATGTGTCTGGTCATAAGTATGACCATAGGTATGAATAAAGAGAAACTTTAATAAGATGAAAATACCTAGTAAAAATAAAGATAAAACTAATTACTTTAGGAGCTGCTTCATCTAAGAAACAATACTAAGAAACATGTTAACAAAAAATGAGCTATCATTTTTTGTGTCCATCCAGATTCTCCACAAAAGGAAATCTTAAAAACACCCCAAAACAAACCAAAAAGCCAACATGCCCACACACAACACTTGTCCAGCCTATGACTCAGCTAAAGCACTGCTGACTTAACATTTGTGCATCTCCCATCTACCAACAAACAAAACACAAGTATGATTCTCAAGCTACTTAGGCTTCCAGTGAAAGAGTTATCTAACCAGATATCTAACCAGAGCTGTATCCACAGAATGGCAGCTTTCTTCTTTTGAAATAAGAAAGCTGACTCCATGCAAAAATCGCGCCTTACAAAGGATGCCTCCAAGTGCACTAAATCATTAATACAGATATACTTAATGAGTATTCTAAACTTTAGCTCCTTATCTGTCATACTTGAATTGGCACTGTAGCCATCCCTCTAACTGCTTGATAAAACTGCTCCTCTGCATTTCAGCTCTCAGTTGTAGCACTCCCAAGAGAAAGTGTGGATTAAAACTGAAATTCACAAGCACAAACACAGAATAGCAAAAGGACTGACCAACTTACTGAGAGAAAGCGATTTAGATCTGGAAAATCAAATACACTGGCAATCTCAGATAACATGTCCAGAGCCATTTCTCTCTGGTGAGCAGCTGTTTCTTTCTGCAGCTCATTGCCTTGGCATGGAGCACTCAACACCACCATCTGGCTGGAGTGCAGGGATTCCACTAGAAACTAAGCACAGAGAAATAGGTATTTAGTATTATTTTGCCCTTGTTCACTCCCTAAAATTAAACACAAGAGTTTCACTGGTCTTTCTATGCATGTTTTTCTCTCTTATTTATTGCACATGGATCTATAATTATTACTTTGCAACAGAACTGGCTTATCATCCACTTAATAATTACATTCAGTTTTGCCACCCTGGATTCAAGTATTTCATTACTAAAAATATATTCAGAATTAGGAAAGTCTCATTTTGACAATTTTCTTTTAAACAGAACTTTTTGTCTTTAGGTAATGGCCATAACAAAAACCCTAAATCAATCACAGCATAATTATGCCTGTGAAATGCTGACTTCAATTCCAATCTTAAAACATAGTGTCTTGCAGCAATTGTACTACATAATGAGAGATCTTCTATTTCAGAATGAAGCATCTAGGGTAGAAATTCTAGCATCTAGGGAATAAAACAGAAAAGCAACACTATTGAGGGGAGATCATGACAAAGTCTAAGATTTCTCATTCCTTCCTGAATGTTTGTAGGATTTTTTTTCTTAAAATAATTTCTTTCTCATCCTATTTCACCTTGAGCAATACTGCAATTTTGACCTTTAATTCCATTTTCAATATACACACAAAGAACACAAATACATGCACTTTCTAAACCAGCAACTCTTTTTACCTGACAGATAGGCTTCTTGTACTGACTGAAGAAAGCCTGCAGTTTTATGGCCTTGGCTGCTGCCAGGGCCCGGATTTCTGTGTAAGCTGCTCCGGCCACTGAAGCTGACTTGGACAACAAACAGTGCAACAAATGCAAGAGGGCAAATGGTACCAAATCTCCTTTGGATGCCCTTACAAAGTAAACAGAAGAAAAATAATTAAAAAGGAAAACTGAATTGTTGCATTAATGAAATAATTAAAGAGCATGCTATTGCCATAGTGCAAAATGAGTCATGGTTGTATTTGCATGGCTTATCTGTACATCCTATGATAGGGCAGAAGAAAATGAGGAATGTTCCACAGGAATCAACAGCTCTGTACTGTTGCAATGGACTTGGGGCAAAAGCTGACTTCAAAAAAAGCAATTTAATCTTACACTTGAAGAAAAAGTTACTTTGTATCACAAACTGACTCAACTTGGCAATTTTCAAGATACTCTCAAAAATACCTTCCAATATCTCCTGTTGTGAGAATCAAGGTATCTTTAAGCTCATTATTTCTTGATATTTTGGCATTTGTGTAGGCTTCTTTCATCCTTGAAACAAACAGCTGATACACAGGAAAACAAAAGAATATTTTTAGTGTTTGACATTAGTAAAACAAAAACCACAGTAAGTTAGGAATAAAACTCAAAAATAAATGTGAATTCACCTCTTTTATGAATCCTTCTTCAGAGTCTAAGGATTCTAGTATGCTCTTTATGCAGTCACTGAAAGCCACTCGTACATCTTTGTCTGGATCTTCCATTAGATTTAATAAAGACCCAACAAGAGTCTTCACACTGGACTCATCAGTATTAAAATCCAGGTGTTTGCAAAGATGAGGTATATTTTCTATAAATGCTGGGTGGCATGGTTGGAAGAGGAAAAGAAAACATATTTTTTATTATTTTTCAAAATCTACCTAAGTGCACAAAACAGTGACGCAAACAAGCAATAAAGCACACTGTATTTTTTCACCAAAAGAATAGATATTGTGAAATCAGAGAAGCTATTTAAAATTCAGATTCTATTAAGTATTATAGTTTTAGATATAGCTATAAATCAAATTTAAGCCAGGGTAGTTTAAAAAGAATATCACTAACAACATTAAATATCAGCAGTGATATCAACTGAAATACAACACTTCGAGCACCAACAGAACTATTAAAACCCAATACAGAATAAAAGTAATGGAGAAAGGTACAGGAATAGCGACTTAGTACCTCAGATGGAAGCGTAAAATGTTACTAAAGGTAAAGCCACATACCTAGCTTTACTGAACTGGGTGCTTTGCTCTCAAGGAGAATGAGAAATGGCTTGAAAACACAGGCTTGCACAGAAGAGGTTTTTCCATAAGCAGAAGTCACAGTAAGGCTGCTACACAAAATATCATGAGTAACATCCTTAATAGAAGAGTCTGCTAAGGAAGATCGTACATGGAATGGACCGGAAAGACAACAAGATAACTTCCCAACTATAGCAGCACAAGCCTCCTTGACTAGGTCAGACTCATCTCTAATTTGATTTCTGAAATGGAAACAAAAATGAAATCATTTAAAGAGATCATTTACCTAGAAAATTGTTTTTCTACACTGTCTGAGTTCTCTAACTATACTGACAGTACTATCAGGACAGCTTAAGGATATCTCACTCTCATCTTTGTCCTTTTCAGATCACCCTCAAGTTCTGTTAAATGTTTGAAGTAGCACTGGGCATGGTGAGGCTAGCATGCTGTAAAGAAGAAAGTGAAGGCTAACACAAAAGGACAGAAGACACCAAGACACATATACAAAAAGCAGAGAAACTGCAAAGATTTTAACAGACATATGGACAAATACGACATGGATTTCACTGACAAAGGTATCTCCTTTCCCCCCCTAATTTAAAGACTCTTAATTTGGGGGTCTTCAGCTAGCAAAGGAACTTGTATACTGACATCGTAAGTGAACACTATTCTGTCATACAGACATCATCATATGCGCCTATCCTGTTGATATCTGATGATTTCTGAAATTAAGATCTAGCAAATTTTGGAGGAACATTTATTTTTGTGCTTATACTACATTTATTATTTGCCCATTTTTCTTCTTGCACAAAGGCAGAAAAGCTGCATTAATACATACAAAAGAGCTTTGGGAATCACGCTGCAGGTCTGCACACTTGGTGGATGAAGCAGGAGAGAGAATCCTTTAACACAAGTAGCCCGAATTACTTCATGGGGGCTTTGTAGTGCCCAGTGATAAATTGCTTTTCTCCAATCCAGATGAATGTTTCTTGGGAAGAGAGATAGAAGGAACACACAGTGTGACTGAGTTCGGGGTGCTAAAGAGAAAAAACAAAGTAAATAATTACTTGATTTAAACTTTTAATACCATCAATCATCATAAGAAGGCTAATAAAATAATTTTACTTCAGAACAATCATTCCAAAGTGGAACTAGGCTTTATAAACTTTAACATACTTACAGAAACTCTGTGCAGTTTTTTGACTCAAAACTAGAGGACCAAACCCCAAAACAGATGGCTTAAAAGAAGAATCATCCGGATGGCTGTAAATCCAGGGCAGAGACAGCAATCCACATAAATCATCAAGAATCTGATCACTCAGTGGAATTTTCACTAGGGGAAAAAACCAGCAAAACAACAACAAAAATATACTTTTTCAGCTCTGTAAGGTTTATAAAACATTTTATGTTCCTAATTTGCTATGAAATGTTACATTTTCTATCAACAAATATTAGCATCGCTATTCCCACATATTGATATCCTATTTTTCAGACATGTAAAAATAAATCATGCAGTGCTAAATCAGAATAACCTAAAAATCTCATTAAACAGATGACAGAACGCAACACATGAGCAGCAGAATGAATATAACTTTGGTATCTCTGGATTTATGCAAAGACTCTCAGTTGGACTTTGGGGTGTCTGGTAAGCTGAACTCATAGTAATATTTTAATCTTGGTAACTGAGTCTGTACTCTATCCTACTAGTTACTTTTAAAAAAGCATGGAAGTACTCAGTGTTTTTGGTACCATGCATGCCATGCTTGCTAAAGCTGGTCACAAGCTTTGAAATCATTGAGAGGAACAAAGATAGTAAGGGATGCTGCCTCTGTGTGTCTTTAAAATAAGGCTGCTGGAAGTTTGTTCATTTTTTATTTGTTTTCACTATCCCCATGTATTCTCTTGATCAGATAAAAATCAGTAGAAGTACAGATAAAAAGAAGTAAATAATGTTCAAAAAGGAAGGCAAATGAAGGTCTCTAAACAAAAAATAATGCTATTTTTTTTAATTTAACCTTTTTTGAAAAGAGTTGGAATACTAGCACAAGATTCATAATTTCAGTACCTCCACCAAAACAGACTTAAAACAGTCAGATGAATTCCTAATTTACAAAATACAAGACACCTTAAAGGGTTTCTTACCTTGTGCATACAGCAAAGCATCAAAAATTTTTACTATTCTGTCAACCACTTGTTCTAGATTGACAATCTGTGTAGCAGCCTCTAACAGGTTTCTGCAGACTTTCACTACTCTTGTGGTAAAATCAGAGGAAATCCACTTGAACTGTATATTCACCATTGAATCTGAAGAGCTTGGAGTATTCTTACATGTATCAGAGTTACACAGTGGAGACACTCCATGCTCTTTACTGTTAAAACAGAAATCACATCAATGCAACAAATGCAACAAACAACATTTAATATTAACTGCTTGTAAGCCAAGTTACTATGAAAATGTACTTCTTCAAAACATACAGGACTTATCCAATATTTATCCTGCTACACAGACAAGCATTAAAGTAATCTACAAAAATCATAACAAGAGTTACAAGAAACTCTTGGTCTCACAGTTTCCCCTTGGTACCCTTACCTGGTGGAATTTGTTGGGGGAGAACAATGAACTATGCACAGAGCAGCCAATCGCAGAATTACAGCGATCCCTTCAACAGTCTGAAGAATATCCACTGGCAGAATTTCTTCCTCAAGGAGAGATGCTAAGGATGCAGCTTTCTTAGTGATGGCATTCCATAGAGCACTCTTCAGTTTCATGTTTACAGGGCTAAGTCTGTAATTTGACCATATTAATTATTTTCCAACACATACTTTCTTTCAGAAAAGATAAAATCATCATAGCAAAACCAGAGGTAATCCATATTTAATATAGGACTAGGAAAATACCAAATGAAGCTTTAGCTTAAATGTGTTCTTTGGAAGGAAAAGATTCTAACTCTGAATTTAAGCATGATTCATATCAGACTGATCTGAAAGGCTATAAACATATAACTCTACAATCCTTGGAAGGTCTTGGTAACCATAAAAAGGCAAACATTACACCCATCTTTGACAAAGGCAAAAAACGAGGATCCAAGGAACTATAGGCCTGTCAGTCTAACGTCAGTCCCTGGCAAGATTATGGAAAAAGTCTTCCTTGAACTCATTTCTACCTGCATGAGGGACAAGAAGGTGACTGGAAACAGCCAACATGTATTTACCACAGGTGAATCACACACTCAGTTCCTTTCTACAATGAGACAGGCAGCTCTGTGGAGAAAAGTGAGCTGCTTTTTCAGAAGACTTCAATTGTCTAGAAAATTAGGCTGACAAGAACTTCATGAAGGTCTGTATGACAAGTCCTGCAACTGGCAAAAAAACCCTGATGCAACAGAATAGACTGAGAGCTGACTAACTAACAGGCAGCTTTGGAGAAAATGACCTGGCAGGCTTGTGTAAAAGTGCAATATTAGAGCAGCATGACCTTGCTTCAAAGAAGGTCAACTCCATACCGGGCTGTTCTCAAGCATAAAGGCTGATCACAAGCCCACACCTGGAGTGCAGCATGCCTGAGCCAATTTTGAGTGCCCAGAGACAAGAAAGAGATCAACTGCTGGCACAAGTACAAGACAATCAGGGAGCACTGCACAAGCAGAGGCTGAGAGAACTGGTTTTGTTCATCTGAGCACAACTTGACTTAGCTAGACCTGCTTTAAGTACATCCAGTGTAACAGCACAGCCACATACAATTCTGTCACACTATGGATGCTCTCAGCTTTTGTTTCCAGTGTGAAAAAATGAAAATAATTTTCACTGAACACATTAAAAACAGAATCTCTTTAATAAAGTTTGGCTTAAAAATCACCAGTAGATTTTGATCCCTCAAAATATCCTTTAGATTTTTTTTCCCCAGAAGATCTTTCTATCTGGCTGTTATGAAGAAATTGCCTCAAGAAGTTGTCATGTATTATTCAATAGCCAAATTACTATAAAAGTAGTTACTGAATAAGTGTCATACATTAAAGGTGCAGGTGATTTCTTTGGATGCTTTGTGGATAGGCTCAGTCGTCGTCTTTTCTCTGGAACTTCATCACTGCTGCTGCTCCACCCATCAGTATCAGAGCTCTCCAGCTGGTTCTGATGGAGCTCCTGAAAGATTTCTTCTGTTTGTGTTTTTAATGCTGTATAAAGTGGACTCACCAGATACTGGGATGGACAAACAACAGAGGTACCATGATGTATGCTCTGCCTCACTATAAGATGTGATATTATTGCTTCTGACTTAAAATATGAAATTGCAAAATATTATGGTAAAAACGTTCTTAAAAACCTTTCCATTCAAAAAACTTAATTACAGGATGAAAGCTCTTAAGAGCAATGAAGTTTCCTGTCTTGCTACCAGAGAGGATGCAGCTTGTACAGCTGTTTCCCAGTTCCTGCCATAAAACCTTGCTACCAAAGCCGTCAAACAGACACACAAAGTTTAACAAACAGGAAGGATATGCAGATGAATGTATGGAATAGAGGGAACACTCAGCATATCAACATCTCATTTTCAACACCTTTTTTTAACTTTTTTTAGTTTTTAACTAAAACAGGGTTTATTTAGGTTGAACATCAGGAAGAAATTTTTTATTATTAGGGTGGTGACACTGGCACATGTTCCTCAGAGAGGTGGTAGATGCGCCATCCCTGGAAGCACTGGAGGTCAGGTTGGGTGGGGCTCTGAAGCCTAATCTAGTTGAAGCTGTCCCTGCTCACTGCAGGGAGTTGGACTAAGTGGCCTTTAAATGTCCCCTCCAACCCAAACCATTCTCTGATTCCATTTTAATTCAAACTTTCTGTCTACCTGTCCCTAACAAACATGACTAAAAGCATATGGCTGGAAAATAAGAGCATCTCAAATGAATGGAAACTACTTGCAAAGCTGCCCTCATATGAGTGTACTCTGGGCCTTGCTCCAATTTTATATTATGATTATGGACAGACAGTTGTGCCTGCATAGCTTATGAACAGTTTAATAGATCTGAAAAACATAAGAGTCCAGCAATATCCAACAGATTCAAGAACTCTGACCTGTACAAACATGTGAAACAGTTGAGAAAAAAAGTTTTATCAACCTAAACATGCAATTAAAAATAGCATTTCCTAGGTTTTCTTCTTTGCATAGGTATAGGTTTTGTATATGATCTATTCACACAATAAATTCAGTTTTTAAAATAAACCTACCTCTTGTTCTTCCTGAGTTCCAAGCACATTCACAAAAATTCCACATATGGTACTTATACGGGCTTTTCTTATTTGTAAGGCAGATTCACAGCCAGTTGGAACAAATTCCAGAAAATACTGCAGTATATGGCAAAAAGCAGTTTTCAGCTTTTCAGACTGAAGACACCTAAACACATCTCCTTCAAACAATGAGCAGAGCTTCTCTAGCAGCATATTCAAGTAGACAGGTTCAATATTTTTGTAAGAATCTGCTTCAAAAGGCAGCAATGTCCTCACCATCAGTAAGAGTGGTTCTCCAAAGAGTTCTGATTCCTCGGTATCCATTTCAAGTGCTGACTGTAGAATTTCAAAAAAGACTGTGAAGAAAACACTGGCCAGCTGTTCCGGAGGTCCTCCTAAATGAATTAACTTCACCACAAACTTCATTGCCAAAGTTTTAACTTTTGGACTCCCAAACTCTAACAGGGAGCAGCCTATCCCCCAAAGAATAATATCCTGTCTTACAAAAAATATATCTGCAACAATATCTGTCAGAATAGACATTAATACAGCTTCCAAACATTCTATATTGGGCATACCCATCAGCTGCAATGGTGCCAATCTTAAATATCCCACTTTCTCACTTATATTGCTTGAAAATCTCTCTATAGTCACTGGCCAGACCAGTCCATCTCCCCAGAGATGTTTCTGTGCACCTCTTTCATGCAAGATGATTAAGTCTTGAAAAACCTGTAGCAAGTCTTTAGTTAGTGCTTCAAAAATGGAGCAACTCTTCATCTTAAACAGAAAAAGTAAAGAGCAGATGACATCACAAATGTTCTTGTGCAATGTGTTGCAGTTTGGAGCAGCAGCAATACGAAGAAGCCTTGTTATGATCCAGTTACTAAATTCTAGGACAATAAAAGAGAATCTTTATTATTAAGATAAAAACTAAAATCTCCAACTGAGCACCTCCCTGAGAGCAGATTGCTTATCACTAAAACTAAACTCCTTGAGATAAATGCAGGTAGGCTCAGTAAACAGAGTCTTCACTGGGACATTTATTCAGCAGACCCCACTGAAAAAGAGGAAAAGAGGGGGCAGAATATGGGGGTCGGGAATGGAAGACACACATTTTACAGTGGTATTTCCAGACATTTTCCTCTGTCAGAAAAACAACCTCAGGCAATGAGTACATATCTCATCAACACTATATAGTAATATATCTGTGCAATGATAATGCATAATGTCAAAATCTCTCCTGATAAATTTCCATTATCACAAGTGCTAATCCATTTACAGTATTCAAATTCTATCATCATATTCAGTTACAAATTTATAATGATGAACTTACATATCTGCCTTTTTCCCATTTCTGTTCTTTTGGATGATCCCACTGTCTGCAAATTTAAATACCAAGCTTCAGCATAAACATTTTCAACAAACTCACCAATGCAACTGCATTCAGTTTCCTCCTGATTTCCATCCACATTTACAAACATAAGTGGGGAAGATTTCATGATATGTTGAATAAAATCAAGCAACATCACAGAACTTGGCTGTGAATCTGATTTCTTAACCAGTTCCAAGGCAACTTTGGAAAAAAGAAGACAATATTTAAATCACAAATTTCAATATCAAATTTTATTCACACCTTATGAAAAAGATTTACTAATATATATAAAATACTATGATATGGTATTAAACCTTCCAAATGATTTAGTGGGAGTATAGTTTTTAATCCATTAAGATAATTTAATGCATATTGTAAACCCTCTATGTGACTCCAAACTGTATGAAGAAAAGTATAAATTACTCATTAAACATTATTAACCCCACATGCATTGGCATTCAGTTTAAATTCTATCCAACTGTGTAATGAGTGAAGAACAGCAAATACTTAACATTTCCCTAGGTTTACAGTCTTGCCAGAGAAACAACACTAAGAATTGTTTCAAACCTCCAGGAAATGAAAGGTTTTAAATGGTAGATTCAGTTTACTGAAGCAGAAAATTTAACAAAACACTAAGCATATCTAATGCTGCTCCATTGAAACAGGCCTCTGAATCGTATCAGATTTATCCAGATCCCACATGGATCCTATCCAGTGTTAGTTAGCACAAGAAGGAAACTATCTGAGATTCAGACAATATTTCAATTCTGAGTATTAAGAATTGCAAGCCGTGTTACTCATAAAAAATTACATTACATGATAGTCCTGCTTTTCAATGTTGTGAGCATTTGTATTCATACAACCCTGCACTGTATTCACCCCCTCCTTCTTTGGGGGGTGTGTGTGTTTATGGTTTTTTTACATATGGAACTTCACATCGCAACAGAAAATACTTCATCACAGACTTTATTAAAAATAATTCAAAAATGGTATTGTATTCAACTAAATCTTTCTTTACATGAGAGTTGTAGGCTTCATTTTTGGCAGGAATTATTTAACGTATAAAGCAGACAATTTTAAGTTATAGGAAACTAATGCTTACCAACGTCTACATCTGTAAGAATTCTGTCAATGAACTGGCAGAGTATTTGTCTTGGTTTCTGCACAACTGTGTTGTATTCCTCTGGACTAGCACTAAAATAAAAAGTATGATATTTTGATGTTATCAATTTTAAAGTACAAAATAATGATTTGAAGTCTATCTCAACAGCTTAATGTTAAACACTGATTTACTTTTCTCCTTGAAGTCTTCAAAAATGAATACAAATTGATTTCTTGGTGTTGTGTGGGGGTTTGGGGTTGTTTTGTCTGGTGGGGTTTTTGTTTTAATTTTTATTTTCTTGTTTTAGTGACCGGCCTGTCCCTCAGCAGTCAGGGCTTGCCAAGTCACATCTTCAATATACAATTGTACCTCCATATCAGCTCGCTGCCTACTGCAAAACAAAGCTACGGTGCTCGTGCTGCCATTAAAACTCCAGAGCCCGGCATGTTCCAGCTCGTGTGGTTCTCAGTGAGCGCACACACCACACACAGCGGCAGCCCGGGGCGCCGGGTGTTCTGAGGCCACCACGCCGCTCACATCAGAATCTGCCAGCGCCACCCGGGAGGGACAGACCCTGGCAGGTGGCGGGAGAAGGGACCAGCTGAGGTGAAGGCGCGGGCCCGGCCGCGGGACACCTCGCACACCTCCTTCTCCCTTTCCCCGCCACGCACCGGTGCCAGGCGCGCTTCCCCCAGCGCAGCACAGCCCCCGCACATACACGCCCTGCACGGCGGCCGCCGGGCCCGTCCTACCCGGCGAGCTCCCGCAGCGCGGGGATCATGGAGGCCATGCCCAGGCCCTGCTCCGCCATGGCTCCGCTTTGAATCGGGCGGTGAGGCGCGGGGCGGGTACGGAGGGACGGCGGCCGGCAGGGCCCAAACTTCTTCCCCCCGCGCTGCTCGGGTTTAACCGCTTCGTCCCTGCACACGGAGCGGCCGCGGCAGCTCAGGGTCGGCCCCTGATGGTTCCCGCTGGCACCTCGCCGTCCCAGCGGGGCTCTGCTCCGCGAGGCGGTGCACGGACAGGTAACATACAGCGGGGGCCGACTGCACCTCGCCGAGCCTCGGCCGGTCCGGCAGCAGCACTGAGGGACCTCCCGGCCCCGGCGGGCGTCTAGCGGAGGATGGGAGGGGATGGGAGAAGGGAAGCGCCGCAGTGTTGAGAGTGGCTTAAGCGAGGAGGGGACTACCCGCGCTGTGAGAGGCGGCGCGGAGGAAACTTCGGTGCCGAGGGAGCGCTCGATGCAGCTCCCTCTCCGCCTGCCGCCTCCCCGAGCCGGCCGTGGCAGCGCTCCCCGCGCAGACGAGGCGCACCTGAGTGTCAGGTGTGGGACAGCCCCGCCGGCTGCCGAGACTGGCCCCGAGCGCCCCCCGCCCCGGCCCGCCCCTGCCATCGCCCCGGCCCGCCCCTGCCATCGCCCCGCCCGCCTGGGCTGGCCCCCGCGGCAGCAGGTGGCGGCGGGACCCGGCGGGGCGCTGGCGCTGCGGGACGCGGCCGCAGGGTAGGTGGGCAGCGAGTGGGGCGCAGGGGCCGCTTCTTGGGTGCTGCCGTCCGCCGTGTCCCGTGTCTGGCGGGAGCGAGGGCCGGGGGCGAGCGGCTCGCGGAGCTGGTGGGAGGGCGCGTTCGGCAGGTGAGCGGGCTCGCTGCTACTCCGCACGGGTAGTGGTGAGCAGCGTGCGTGAGCTACTGTTTATTATTATTATTATTATTATTACTTGTTTAGCGTTTATTGCTTTATATTATGTTTCTTTTGCGAAACGTTTACATGTGTAAAGTACGGAAGGTGTTGATGAGAACCCCGAAAGGACGCGAGGCGGGCGCTGCGCGGCACCGGGCGGTGCCGGTGCTGAGCGGGAGCGTGTGGCCCCACCAGTGAGTGAGCAAACGTTCAGGAGAAAGAAAAAAGGGTAAACCAGGGGGTTATGGGCAGGTGTGAACCCTAGAGAGAGTACGCGAGGGAACACTGAACTCTGAGCTTTTTGTCATTAGGAGTTCTGGCTGTTCTGCATTTGTTTATGAACTTTGCTTAGCTTTGTTTCTGGGCTGAAATAAAATCATCTCGGAGGATAATTCTTTTGCCCGTTTCCACTGTGCTAGGGCTGTGTCTCTTGCTTGTAAAATAGCCCACGTGTGTTTCAATTTCTTGAACCATTTCAGGTGAATGCTTTTGGGAACCTATTGCTAATATTTCACTCAGAGATGGCTATTTTTGTCCTGCAAAATACATGTTTGTCATTTCAATAAAATTCTGGTGGCCTTTTAAAGGCTGGTAACTTGGCAAGGACCTTCAAGAAACTTTACAAAATATAACTGGGTTTTATCTTAGTTTGTTTTTCAGCATATATTGCAATGTTTTTTACAAGCTGACTTTATAAAATGTTAGTCTTTCTAGAGTCATTCCTAGAGAGAAAGCAGGAACCACGTAGCTATTTATGGTTTGTTAAGTAGAACTTCGATATTTCAGGAACACCAAATACATCTGGGTTTTGTTATCCAGGAAGACCAAATACATCTGGGTTTTGTTATCAGTGTTATTTTGAACACAAAATTTTCTAGACCATTTCGATTTAAAATATCTATTATTGTGAAAACAATATTCTGAGTGTAAATTTCCAAGACTGAAATGATAATCACACTAACGAAGGTGTAAACTGCACTGCTTGCCAAGTTGATGTAGAGTTAAAACTCCCGTGACATCCTTGATGGACATAAGAGAGTTAGCAGGATACTCCTGGTATATTAGGAAGTTCAAGAAGACTATTATCCTAAGAAATAAGCTAAATTTACTGAATCATGGGGTGATTGGTTTTGCTGGTAAAGCATAGGTGTGGCACAACAAGCGCCTAATATAGAAGAGTGCTTTTGCATGTAAGTCTCTTGAGTCAACAGTGAGATCATATCAATATAGGTATTGTAGAAATGCTTTCATTTGTCATAGGTAGAATGCTACATAAACTTGTGGTACAGCTTCTTTGATCATTTACTAAGCATGTAATTCAGGCTTTTGTCTTTTTTCTAATAAGTACTTCTAACAGTTCACTAGAGAGATCTGCTCCCCATTCTTCACTGAGAATTTTACTTCCCAGTTGCAAAGCCCCATCTACTGACTTCTCACCACATCATCAAATTTCCACAGCTACCATGGTCTTAGAAGACTCCACATGAGAATGCCCGTAACAACTTCATTGGGCTGTGAGGATGTAAGATGTCTCATTCACAACACCTAGTGTTCTATAAACCCTCCCGGGAAACAGCACCTGAAACACCTGGTTTCATTTCTTACTTTTCTTAAGCACAGGATAAGCACCTCAATAAACTCTTAGTTCATCTCCTTGTTTCCTTCTCATCTCATTATGTTACACTTTTATGTCTCTTGGCCCCCAGGAGGAGAAGCAGAGGTGTTGTCATGCGTTTGAAGACAGCGACTAGTAGCTAATGAAAATAGTGTGCCTTGAGACCATTCTTTTTCTCCTTCAATGCAGCTGTTTCATATTGGTGAAAGTAATCTTACATGTTCAGCTTGCAGAACTTGGGGTCAGGGGAAGAAATTAATGCAGATAAGTACAACTATGTGTCAAATTCAGTGTATACAGCACTATCAAGATTTCTGCCAAAGCTGAAGTTACTTTTTTTTAATCTTTCATTTTTTTCCCTGCTCTCTTCCCTACTTGGGCAGTCCTCTCACTGTATAGTTGCATGATTCTTCCACGCTCAAGCCTGTCTCTTCCTTGGCTTTCATTACTTCTCTACTACATGCCTCTGCAGGTCATTGCACTTACTTTAAGACACTGAGTGACTTTGCATTAGGCCAGGAGGTCTGAGAGCACAAGAGCATGCTAATTGTACTTTTATTCCTTCTGTTGTTCAATTCTGAGCTATAATTACTGTTCTTGGGGCTCATGTACTCTGCAGATGTACGTGAGCTGTTCCCCTAGGTGGTTAGCATGACTGCAGTTCAATCTCAGCTGTCCTGGAGGCAGACAAAGGGAGTACATGTAAGTGTACATATGTGTTCCTTGATGCCTTCAGGAACTGTCAGATGAGATCATACAGGCTGCTGACGGTGGTGAGGGGAAGCGCAGCCGAGATGGTGCAGGGGGGTCCTGTGAACCTCCATGTAGTTTCACTTTGTATCAGGGTGTGCTTTTATGGCTCCTCATCTGCAGGGCTGCTGTAATAACACTTGAGAGGCTGTGAGTACTCGAAGTCACATTTCCCTATCCAGTCATGAAAGTTCTTGACAGAGTAGGTGCCTGACCTTTGGACACTGGGCACTGCTCCTGTGCACAGTAAGAATGTGGGTTTCAGCACTCGTGTGTTTTATCTCTGCCTCTGTTGCTTAGTCAACTGGGCTGGAATGAAGTGGCACAGATTAAAATTATGCGTCACCCTGAATATTGGTCTGATGAGTAAACAAAAAAAAGTAAAAAATGGAAACAATAAATGGCAGTAAGGACAACAGGCAAGCCAGAAACCTAAAAACATATTATGTACATCCAGCCAAGCAAAAATTAACAGATATGAGAGGAAAAAAAGCGAGGAATGAAAACATATAACACTAAAATCTATTTGACTTCTTTATGTAATCTTGACAGGTCCTAGTCCTAAAAGCACTTATTCGTGGTTTTTTTTCTATGAATAAGCCTACTAATATACTACTGATAATGTAAAATAAAGTATTCGAGTTATTTGGAGAGATGGCAGACTATACATTCCTTTGGAACCTAGTTTTATTATTTGTATAGCAGCAATTACTTTTTTTTTGTTTTTCTGCAATTACTTTTAAAAATAGTTGCCTATAAATATATTTTTCTTACTTGTTTCTTGCTTCCCAGTATTTCTAGAAAAGTATTATTCTTGAGGCTAGTAGCTGTGGAAGAAACTTGCAGAAATGCCTTTACTACCAGTATCAGTGTATATCATTAAGACTTTTTGAGTTGATAATTTTTGAATGAGAGTTAAAATTCCTGGAATCTAGTTTCCTAAATAAAAATTTACAGAATCTGGAATTTACTCTTTTAAAAAAACTTGTAGCCACAGTGATGCTTAAACATCCCTTAGTGAAGTATAAAACTCTGTACTAGACATGCTAAGAGAAAATTGTGCAGTGTGCATTTAAAATGTCATTTAAATTACATTTGAAAATTCTGAGTGTTGAAATTATGTAGGTTCTTTTTTTTCAAATTTTTCTTCAATGAAAAACTGTAGTAGCTACCATTGCTCCAGTTTTCATAGTGAGAAGTTGTTGTTTTCTGAAAGATTTATTATTAGGAGCTATAATTTTCCATCTGGTTCTATGTTCCATACTGATAAAAACTGGGATAGGGTTTATGTATGGGAATATTGATACAAGTTCTGCTAAATGTCCACTTACCCCATTGTATTACCTACTATAAAAATCAGTGCAATGGAGGAGGGAGAAGGGGGATTCATGTTCTTTGTCCTTTTTCCATCTTTTTTTGGAAGGCAAATAAATCTATATGCACTGGAACAGTATTTATTACTTCTTTGTTCCTTGGTGAGTATTTTCCCAGTACTTAGAGTCTCCACTACTCTGTGAGGATTTTGTCAATAGAATACATATCACATTAACCGACTGCTGTATGGAAATTTCTAAACTGAAAAGTTTAGGGGTACTCTTACCTGTAAGACTTCATGTAAAGTCTGTGTGTAATGTTTAGTTCCACCCGTCTTACTGCAGTAATTGATTAATAAAATACTTTCATAGCATTCACCATGATGCCTGAAATACTTTCCATCCATGATAACTGTTGCCATAAAAGCTCCAAAAATCACCAGGTCTATATAAACAGCTTAAATAAATGGAGGACAGGACTATCAGCAAGTTACAGAATCTGATCCAACATACAATTATCACTGGGAAGGGCTCCTCTGTACTGTAGCAGATAATAAGGAAGCAATAAATTGTAAATGTAGTTCTGGGAAAAGATACTGAGCTGAGCAACTGCAATTGCTGTTCAACCTACAGTCGAGGTTTGAAGACCTTCTGTGGAAGGTGTTGTATTATTAGCTCATTTTAAACCTTGACATTCAAGGAGAAAACAGTCAACTGGTGATGGTGTTGTAATTTTTAAAGCAATGTTAACAATGAAAATAACAACTGACATTAGTCACATCAATATGGATCAGGAATTCCACATTACTGACAGAACCACTTCTGCATTACTGGTTTCTTTATTAAGAAACATTTATTAAGGTTTTTTAATCATTGCTGTTGCTAAATCTTTCCAAAAGGGCTTGAAAAGGAAACAGTAAAGGTGGTTTCTCTATTCTCTGGTGTGTTATATCTGCGATAAAATTACTAATTACATGATTTCAGCTTTGATTCATCTGGTCACCTGCATGGAATGCTAGTGTAAGCCATGGCCTTATTATTTACATAATTATTTGTTTTGCTACTTCTAAATGTAACTTGATGAACTTCTAGGGTTTTATTGGAGGTGTGTACTTTGTTACTGCTATTACATACAGGTGTCCAAGGAGAATTAAGGTACTGCATCACAATAGCTCATCAGAGAGACTGGTATTGCTAAGCCTCAGGAATAAATTATGCATAAAGCAGATTGTGTGCTTCTCCATGCCTGCTTTTGGTGGGAAAAGGATTATCAACCCACTTTCAGGGCTCTCTTGGCAGATGTTTCCTTAATAATAATAGGCACTAGGGAGAAAAAAAAAAGCTAGATCCAGTATTTCCCACTTTCATTCAGTTACTGTATTCATCCTTTCATCTCATTAACAATCAGTGCTAGAATAGACTGATTAAAAACACTGACATGTAGAAAAGCTGAAATATTAAGTCATGTGTTACCAGAAAGATTATATTTATTTGACTGTGATAGAAAGAATGTTTCTGTTGAAGATTCAGGACCTAGCTCTTTCTTTCAAACCAGGTGTTCTCTGATATGTTTTCTTTTCCAGAATTTTTATAGTTTGGAATGTTTTTGTCTTGCTGATTTATCAAGCTCCTCTTCTAACTCCGCATCTCCCCTTCTCCCATCGTGTTTGCACATGTCTTACTGCTTCTCTTTGCACTAATTTATCACCTCATGACAAAGAGAAACTAAATTCTTTCTTTCATATCCTGAAGGTAGGATGATGTAAAGTAGTATGAAGTTTTCATTTTCTATTGAGCTTATTATATTACTTCTGCAATGTTTCTAGTCCTTCCAAGCTTGATTTATAGAATCAAAATATATTTAATTGAAGCTAGTGAGGGTCTCCTCCTCCCCTTCCAGGTAATATGATGTATTCAATGAGAAATAGCTGAATATAAAGACGTATTTCATTTTACTTATCATCACCCTTATCAGCCACTTAATTGTGGCTGAGAATTTAATTGTATGGGGCAGAATATTTTTCACACCCCAAATTACAAAATGTTAGAGTGCGTAAATTTAGATCACATCAATAATTCTTTTTTTTTGTAAAAGAGAGTTAGTTATCTTTTAAATCTTATCAATAACTCCCTCTTTTTAAAAAGAGTTTTTGCTTGGAGTTGTATATAGAGGTATTACTTCACTAGTTCAAGACCTATTGGACAAATTTTTCTAAAAGCTGATAATCTTCTTCATCTTAATCATTGACATTTATATATCTTTGATCTTTCAAAAGGGATTTCATTATTCTGCTATTACCAGAGATTAAAAAAAGTAATTAAAACTAATGTGTGCACTCCTTAAAATATCCAGAGTCTTTTACCATTCCGTTTGAAACTCAAACCTCCTGATTGGCCTCTTAACCATGGGCAAGGTGGTTTGGTCACCTCTTACCAAAGCTGCTCCCAAGAGAAGCTTGGCAGCAACACAAGACTTGTTTTTTGTCATGCCAGAGCAAATCCCTACTTCTGTCACTCTTGTTGTGTTTGTTTTCATAAGGTGGCTTGCACACTGAAATGGCAGCCCTTGTGCTGTGTGAAAGACAGCTACTGGGTCAGCCACACTGGGTTTTTTAATGAACTTCTGTCTGATAGACTCACTGCTTTGGAGAAAGTAGAAATTATGAAATTATCTATAATAATAGAAGCACATATTTTGGTTGCATTCCAAAATTTCTGCATGCTTTCCCTCCTGATTTTTTTTTTTTTTTTTTTTTGGTGTGGCAAATCTATGGAACAGACTCTTCTGCCATACAGTTTATTCTTTAGGCTGCCATTCTGCTTTTTACTAAGTAAATTAAGATCTAGGCATTTAAACTCAATAGGATTAATCCATATCAGCCCTCCCCAATGAAATAAGCACATGTTGGATGAGTGATTGACTAGAGTCTGTGTGCTACCTAAGAAGTGCTTCATTAAGATGTCACTTCAGTTGTTCTGCTTCCCGCTGGACTCCTCACTCAGCAGGAACAGACCAAGCAATAGTGGGAAAGCTTGGGAAGGTAAGCACGGTACTGACTTGTGGATTGATAGTAACAGCTCAATAAATATTTCTGTGTCATGTTTAGAAACTTAAAAACAGGGATTTAAATTTAGGGTATTGTTTAATGTTCAAGAGCATTAATTTTGGAGACTCAGAAATATGAGTTATTTTTCATTAATTGTCACTGTGTAAAGTGACAGTAAACAATGTGACAGAGCTACTGAGTTTTTGTGAAGGTCAGTAGGAGGAGGGTGATTTCTTTGGTGCAGACTTGTAGCTAACTTAAAATCCAAAGCATACTAGTTAAAATATTATGTGAAATAAAATACTTATTTTATATGATCTCCTCCAACGACATGTTTTGTCCTTTGTGAAAGAGCTGATTTACCAACAAGGTGATTTATCTGTTGATCACAGTTGATCATTTTATCATCAGAGTCACTTTTTAGCTACATATTTCATTTGCCAAACGTGGAAATTTGCTCTCAAAGTCTGAACAAGTGTTATGACCTAGGAGTGGTGTGAGAAGTATTAATGTTTTCCTTTGAAAGTGTCACAGTTTGGAAAGGCTTTGGACTGTAACCTGACAACTTTGCAGTGCTGTAGCATGTACTGAAGGCTGTGAGAGCAAACAATTGTCACTTTATCATGGCACATCTTAAAATGGCTAACACAAAACAAATGTAAATACATTACATTTAAGAATACTCAGAATTAGTGTTTCAGCAAAGAGACTCATCACAAAGGTAATCCAGTTTACAGTATTTTCTGTGTTGTATTGTTCCTGATAGTTAGTACATGGTAGATAACTGTATAATTGTATCTTTCTCACCTTGTGGGACGTTAGGTAATTAATTTTAAAGCAGCAAATAATTTTTTTAAACTATCATTTTTTGTTTTGTAAAGGTTTTTATTAACCTATCAGTATTTTGTAAGATGAATGTTTTCATGATACTTATAAAAAGGAAACAAAAATTCTAATTAACAAAAATCATGAAGACTTTTATGCATTGTTTTCCAGCAGGTGAATAAAATGTTAAATTTTCATTGTTTTAGTAGAAATGCCTGGATGTATCTTATGTATAGACTTTTTTTTAAACTCATGACTTTGTTCTATAATTGCAATGTATGGTTTAAATGCTTAGGGACATCTGCTTGTGTTGTGAGCTCAAACTATCAAAAAAGATTAATTGTTTAAACCCAAGATTTTTATAGGTTTATTTTTTAAAATTTTGATTGCTGATGTTTGCAAAAAAGATGGTAAAATTTTCACCAGAGCATCAGAAATAGTTTTCATTAAAGAATATAAAGTTATCTCCCAATCATAGGAATCCTAAGCCTGAGATTTTAAATAATTTAGTTAGAAAAAATTTGCTCAGAAATTTTGTTCTTTTTCATCTACAAAATATGATTAAAAATGACAGTTGGCAACAACAACTGTAGATGTTTTATTCTGGCCTAATTATTAAGAACTACAGCACTAGCAAATGAGCTTCCTGCATGCCCCAGATAGTTTTCTAGTTTAGAAGGTACGAACAATACTCTATTTAGCTTTAGTTACTCAGATTTACTAATGTGCTCCTTTTATCCTCAGCACTTGGGCAAACATAGCTCCTTAAAGCTATGAGCTGGCAAACAGGTAGCACTTGGGAATCTGTGGGCTCTGCAGAGACTGGCTTTGAAATGCTGCCAGTTGCTTTTGCCATGTATTGTAGAGGACCCTCCTTTTACCTGTAGCTGGACCAATGAAAAAAGAAACCCAAAAATAACCTATGAATTTTCCATGACAGAAAATCCTGGCTTGCTTTCAGTATAGTAGCTGATCAGTCTAATCTAATAATCTTTTGAACCATGTGGAGCTGAAGGAGGCATTAGTGGGTGTCAGAAGGCCATACTGCCATCTGATAATTAATAAAAACTGGAAAACACTCTGGCAACATGCATCTATTCAGTACCATTTTATAATTGCAATTAGCCAGAGTATGAAGAATATGTGGCTATAAATTGAATTGCTGAGGGCAGAATGAATGCATTTCTATTGTTACTCTTAATGATATTCACATGATTAACTTCTGGGGTGACCTTAAAACTAAGTTCATTAGTAAGAGTTAGCCTGTGTCTCTCTGCTGGAGTTGTGCTATTTGTAGCAAGCTGAGGTTTCCTACTTCAGCTTCCAAAGAACAGGCACACGGCAGGATACAGGCAGTTTCCTGAAATGTCACCGTTGTGCTGCTTTAACAACTCTCTCCTGTTCTGCCTCTTAGGCTGTTCACCAAGAGCTTTGTTCATAGTTCTGCTCTTAAGGTTATGAGGTAACTAAATGTCTTCTTCATGCTCAGAGAAGTGAAAAATGGTTTATAATGTTCTAGTTGGCTTAAGAAAAAGATCCTTTTCTGAAGTTATGAATGCCATAGAAGGCTAAAGCCTATTCCTCAGCAAAGAATAGAGAGTAACAGTATGTCCTATCTCTCAAGTGACACTGAACCTGGAAGAAACAGAGGCTTGGGACAAATACTGACAGCCTTGCAAAAGGTCAGTGACATTGTAACAGATTAAACTGTTGAAGGTGAGTAAACTTTGATTGGAGTAGATGGAATGCAAAATCCAGCAAACTCTCAAAAACTGTGAAGCTCATAACTTGTGAAATTGTAATTTGGCACAATTTGTGGGGTTGAGAAAATACACTGGAATCCGTTTAATTCTAAAACAAATTTCAAGTCTTTCCAGTTACAGAGCAGGTCTTAAAAAGTTAATCTGATAATAATAGGAAGTATTTGAAAACAGAAGACAGGTGTTATTCCATATTTCATGGGTTTTTTAGTTGCTTAGGGTCTGACTTGTGATTTTTTTTTTTTAAAGTTGTGTTTGTAATCCAGACCATTGCTTCTGGTTAGCTTTTCTGTTTAGTAATTAACTAGCAATGCTATAGTTTATTGAAGAAGTACAAGAATAATTAAAGCATAAACCCTGACCTTTGAGGCTTATTTGAGAGTACTGGGACCCCCAAAAAGCCTCTCTGTCAAATGAGGATCCTGTCAACACATCATGTGCTCTGAGTTTTTTATTGATACAGATATTTCAATAAGAATTTCAGGATGTTTTCCTACTGAAATTTCCTTTAAAAATAATGCATCTTATATTTGTCATTTTAGTTGCATGCTAACAAAAGCTGCATGTTCCTAAACCTAGACAGAGAAAGGAAGAGATTGTGTCATTTGCTGGTGTGTCTTTTAACTCTCTTTTGCTGTTGTAAACTTGATATGTAGTGTCAGCCTAGGCACAAAAGAGTGACTTGAGGTGGGAGTTCTTGAATGAACTTGCTTTTAGTAGTGTAGCCTTTCCATTTATATTTTAGTGTAGTTTGCTCTAATGAAATGTCACAGAGACACCAAGTTTGGACTAAAAAAAGTAATTCTGTTCTTCAGAGCAGTTACTGGTAATCAAATGGGTTTTATGAGCAAACTGTTTCCTAGTTTCTCATAAAATTTTCTCTATGTTAATGATACTCTTTCCCGTCTAACATGTATTTGCATGCTGAAACTTCTATGATGCTTTGACCTTCATAGGAATTCATTTTGCCACAATTCCTGTGCTTGGCTGCTGTAGTGTTGGTTCAGCCTATTTTTTCCTTGCTTTTGGTCTCAGCATCTGAGGTACCAGCTTCCAGTGTTAATTGGAAAGCATGATCCTTGCCAACTGTGGCCCTCCAGAGACAGGGCATTTTCTAGGTCACTGGGTGGATGCATCCAGAAGTGATGCACAAGCAAAGATACTCATATGGGAACAAGGTCGGTATGGCAGGGGAAGCCTTTGGAATAGGAAGAGCAAAAAAGGCGTTTGATGGGAGCTTGTACAAGTTCTCCAGGAAGGACGGTCTAGCACATTTGTGTACAGGGAAGCCAAATGATGAGTCAGCATGGGACATAGGTTTCAGTATAATAAACTGATTTTTGGAGAGTATCAAATGATCCATCCAGAAGGCAAATGATATTGCTGGTGAGAAGAGATAAGAATATATGAGATAAATGAAAAAATACATTATGTTGATTGAACTTCTTCTGTTCAAGGCTCAGTCAAATGGTTCCTGCACCAGTGTAAACATTTTGATGTTTACACATGTAAAGAAGTTTCTTCTACCAATTCACTTTAATTCTAACTGTTACTTCCTTGCTAATTAGTTTCAATGTAGTTCTGCAGTCATGGATTACTTAAATACATTGCCATGTATGAAATGGAAAAGCAGGAGTTTTGCTTCAAGAATAGTGCCTTTAAATGTTTCATTTATGTTCAAAACTCCAGCTTCAGATTCTTGGATAAAAAGATGAGATGGTGGGGTTGTACATTTTCCGGTGGGCTTGAGGGGACACTTGTTCAAGATTTGCTCAACAAATGGAAGGTCTTTTGTGTGATCTCATGTCTCCCAAGAGAATTCCTTAGTCCCACTTCTGACCCTGTTTTTGCCTATTGTTTCCTTTATTTTCCTTTGTGTTGCAGTTGTGTGTCATTAATACCATGTAAATTTTATTGCTGGATGTGAGATTTTCTTATTGGAAAAATCAAAATATTAGTATGTCTGTGACTTTCTGTGTAATGAGCTGTGGAACTGAGACTTTGAGTGTTTACACTAACACTTGTATTTCCATAGCAGCACCAAACAAGAACTGCCTCTGTCTCTCTTGGAAGGAGATTGCAGTTGCATTACACTTAAGTTATTTGTTTCTAAAGTTTTCATTACTTTATTTATGGCATGATTACTAGAGATGCTGGAAGTCCAGCTGGCTCCAGTTGAAGCTGTTGGAATACAACTGAAAAACTTGTTCTTAATAGCCATGGTACCTTTGCTGTTGTAATAAGGAAGATGTCCTGTACCCGAATGCCTAAGTAACTAATCTCCTTTAGGCCAACTGTAAGGCTTGATAGGATGTTCCAGAGCTGAACTGCTTTAGGTTGGTGGCACATCTTCCGAGCTTCTGATGTCATCCAAGCATTTACACTTGTGTCTCCAAGCTGTTTGCCTACCAAGTCATAGGCTCAAACATCTTTAAAAAGACATAACAGGACCATCCTTTTCTACTGTAGAATGTAGTAACTCTATTCTTGTTTATTCTATTTCATAAGCTACTTTTATTCACAGTGAATTCAGAAAACACTTTTTAGTGGAAACAGTCTTATTAGTGGATAGTTGGTATGTTTATGTTAAAAATTAAGTTCTTATGCCTTTTGTGTTCCTGATTAAATATTTGTGTTGAGGAATGAAAACCATGAAAGATGTTGAGATAGCATAAAAGGTAATTAAGATGAATGGCTTGAGTCTATTCAAGTTCTTACTATGCTTCCATTTTTCTTGTGTCTATACTTCTCCTGACATAATTCGGATACCATGTACATGCTGTTATCGAACTTTCACCAAGGTAAGGGCTGTTCATAATAAAAGTGAGAGCAAGTGCCACTTTAGCAGATTCACTGTATCCAACTTTTACTTTGGGTCAGAGTTTTTTTGAATCTAACCATGTTAAAAAGTCAGTAAGGAAACTTTATTTTTGTGTCCCTTAATTTGTTGTAGTATTATGGCACACATTTATTATTTTGTATTGTATACTTTGATTCTGTACTCCATAATTTATTGGAAAGGTAATGTATTTAAATTACATAAAATATTAAGATTGTTAAGATACTGAATTTTGACATTTTTATCACATAAAAAATAAATCTCATCTCAAAAGTAGGATGATTTTGCTTCAGATTAAGGGGTACATTGTTTTTGTTCACAATCTGATCTTGTGTTCTGAAAAACAGAAGTATTGTGTCTTATCAAGAGATCTGTAAGAAAAATCTTGTTTCTGTTTTTCTAATACTTATTTGCCTGGTATTTTCAAGTCCTAAAGAAAAGCTGTTTGTTGCATGGAAGCAGCTTTGTTTATATATTTGCCTGGAACTGGTTTGCTATCAGGTAGGGAGCCCTGGACACACTGTATTACAGAAATACACAGATTTAACTCCTTTGCTGTTCTGTAACTTGCAAAAATGACCTAACCAGAACTAGTATTAAGAATGACAGTATTGATAAATATCAGAAAATATAATTAGAATGTAGTAACTTGTGTGCACAGCTCTGGAGGGCTGGTGCTACTGACTTATGTCAGCTCAGTGTCCCGGTTTTACAGATAATGTCACTATTTCAGATTTGCTCTTGATGGCAATACTCGCAGCTCTGTGTTGGAAGCAGGTGAAAGCTGTAAAACTCTTAGAAAAATAGGTAATTAACCAAAGCAAAATGGGTCACATGTGATCTGAGATAATCCATTTGGGCAAATTCAGCCCAAAATGTTGGTGTAGCTAGACTGTAAACAGGTTAGGTTTGCAGAATGCTTCATGAAAAATGCTTCCAGCATGCAATAGCCTTTTTTCAAAATTACTTCCCTACAAGTGGTATAGGCATAGGTAAGGTTTCTGTTGATATATTTTATTTGGAGTGCTGAATGCACCAATACAAAGCACAGGCAGTTTGAGATCCTCTTGAATGATGCATGCAAAGGAAACTGCGTGAAACTGATACTGTTGATAAATTTGCATGGCTATTCTGTACACTCAGCAGCCAAAGGAAGCTGGAGGCATTGTGTTTGTATGAAAAGGTATCTGTCTGAAATAAGCTTTTATCTGCCTTATAAGAAAGTTGCTCTCATTCCTGACCTGAGCCTCATGAAATTGTACTGTACTTACAGCTTAGTAAGTGAACTCTGACCAGGCCCATGATCAGTCTAGCAGTTAGATATCTGAGCTTGTTTTACTGTTTATTCATAAGTCATCCAGGTTTATCTTAAAGGCATAATGGAAATGTTGATTCTTTTACTCACCAGAGTTACTGTACTATGTTGAATAAATTCCTATGGAGTGAGTAATTAATTTCAGTGTACATCTAGTCCTCCTTCCATGAGATACATATTTCATGGACATAAAATTCATCACTGTGGCTGGTTTGCTAGCCTTCCTTTAGCAGAGGTCGGTGCATACAGTTTTGGACGAAGTTAAAAATACTGGTTTTCCCTCTTAAGTTGTACCTTGTTCACTACATAATACCATTCCGTAAAAGACTGAGGAAAATTCCATGGATTATTGGTTTATATAATATTTCTTCATTGTTATCCTCTAACTTCTAGTAATTAAATACTTTTGATCATCATAAATATATCTAGTCATGTTTATAAGCCCAGGCTGAGAAACATTCTCTGAGTGTTCCAGGTTGTGAAACTTCAGATTGTCTGTATGATATTGCAAGAACTTTGCTCTTCATGCTACTCTGCTAATAACTGTAACCAATACCATAATTATACTCCATCTCTTCTATCAAAAACTAGCCGCATGTTTGCAGTGTCTTTATATATATATATATATATATACACACACACAGGTATGTATAAGTATGTAGCAAATTACTTTAACCTTTTGGTGCTCTCCCATTTTTAAGATCGACAAGCATCCTCTTTGCTGCATTTGGAGTGGATCTATTTTTTTATCTTTTTTCTTTATAAAACCCAGTGCTCATCATTTTACAGGTGTATTAGATTAGTTCTTTCTGAACTAATTAGATGGCTGGCCACACCTGGGATACTGTGTCCAGTTTTGATTCCTGCCACAAAGAAATGTGGACAGGCTGGAGATGGTCCAGAAAAGGGCCACAAAGATGATCAGGAAGCTGCCATAGGAGGAAAGACCAAGAGAACTGGGTTTGCTCAGCCCTGAGAAAAGAAGGTTTAGGGGAGACCTTATCACCATGTTCCAGTATTTAAAGGGGGGTTACTCCTTTTACAAGAAGTCGCATGGAAAAGAGGAGGGGCAATATCTACAAGTTGCTCCTGGGGACATTCTAATTGGTCATAAGAACACAATTTTTTAGAAAGAGAACTGTCAGTCATTGGAATAATCTCCCCAGGGTAGTGGTGGATTCCCCAGCGTTGGACACTTCTAAGATTTGGCTGGGCAGACTGCTGGACCATCTTGTCTAGAGAGTGCTTTTGCCAAGAAAGGTTGGACTGGCTGATCCTTGAGGTGCCTCCCAGTCTGGCATTCTGTGATTCCATGACTGTTCCACAATCAAGGCCTCTCACTTTGGATAACATACAGTGCATTTCTTTCCTAATAATGTCTCCGGCAGCCTTATCACTGATATGGGAAAGAAAAGCTATCTTTCTGTATCCTATATCAGGGAAAACAATAATAATAAAATTATAAAGTCACTGAACTCTAATGATTATTCATTTTGTCATAAAGATTGAGACTTACCACAATAAGATAAAAACTTCATCCTCCAGTAAGTTAAGAAAAGGTAACTTCCACTGCTCTTTTATTACAGACCACCAGTGCAACACCTAAACAATTTGTCCTTTCACAGTGTTAAAGGATCGATTCAGTTGGCCCCTAATCATCTTTATATTTGAAGGACAAGAATAATCTTGTCCTGTAAGTAAAAAGTTCTTTCAGTCTAAGCTGAGTTGGGGAGGGAAAATGAAGAAATAAACGGAACAAACAAACTTGGGTAGTTTTTTCTTCTTGGAAAACATCAGAAATCTCTCTGTGTGTGTTCATATCAAGATAACATTCTGTATGTTAGTTCCAGTGCTCAAATCTTTATTACATGCAAATATTTTCAGCAGTTTTTAATTAGCCTTTCCTCTTCTTTCCTTACTGACTAAAGGGAATATGCTATGCATATTCTTGTTTTAGAGTTCCTTTTGTGTGTCTTATACCTTATAATGCATTATTTTCTCACTATGACTGGATGGAACTCCTAGTTTTTTCTGGTGAGAGATTAAAAGACACTGATTGTGCTTGAAATCTACCCTGTTCTCATCACATCGACTTAAAGAGTCCTGGATAACTAACGCAGGAATACTACAGGTTAAACTGTATTTTGGGGAGACTTTTTTTCCATTAAAATCTATAGCAGGTTTGATTTAAAGCCAAATAAGAGAAAGAGAATTTTCATGTTTGTAATTATAGATAATACATAGTAATAACCAGCTGCTTGTTGACATAAAAGCACAACCTGTATATGCAAATGATGCTCTCTTGGCTATCATTAGAGACAACAGCTTTAAGAATGATGCAGGAATAGGCAGTATTTGCAGCAGGGACAGAGGAGGTGTGTCCCTGATACCAGACAAAAAGAACAGCAACAAAAGAAAATAAGCTCTCGAGTCAGCATTCTAAACTCCATTGTCACTGCTGTAGCAGCTGCATGTGGAAATGAGGCAAACAGAATTTGAAATGAAGAGCTGGAAAAGAAATTGCCACTTGCCTGCATGGATGGAGACAACTATTGGGCCTGATTGGCAATTAACTGCTCTGTTTTTTCTGACAGCTTTGATAACAGGTCAAAAATGTGATGAGAACTGCTCTTTGACCTACTCACTTCATCTTTTGTGGTTGTTCAGCCACAGATACTCCTCTGCACACAAAGAAATACCACAATGGTACCAACAGTAGTTTGTATCTGTCTTATGTTGGATGTGGATGATTTCCAGGAGTCGCCTGTGAATTGTCTTTAGATTGAAAAAGCCTTCTAGGCATAGAAAGCAGGCTAGGACTACATAAATATTGTCAGTTCACATTAAGCATATTTTCAAGGACTAAAAAGAGGATCAATGGCACTTCATCAGCATTAAACAGTATTTGTACCTTCCCTGTCCTGGAGCAGCAGGAACTGGTTTAATGTAGGCATAGACTACAGAAAATCTAAGTGTCATATGAATGCCCTCAGAGTACAGAGAAATGTTCTATTTAAATGGATATACCTTTCAACAGGTAGTCATAGTTCTAGGACACAGGTAAAAAAGGAGGCTAAATCTTGTCAGAATTGCCTATGCACTGAGTCATCTTGGGTGGTGATGAGCTTGGGTGTGCATGGTATTTATTAGCTTAGACAGAAGGTCCCTGTTTCCGTACTGAAATTGTCTGAAATGTCTGACTAGTTAAGGTGCTGTCTCTGTTCAGACTGTCTCTCCTGAATGCCCAAACCATGACTGCAGCACTTTTGCCATTTAATTGACCACATAATTTACCCTGTAATGATATCATAGGCTATTTAAGGCTGTCTCTTTAGAGCAGTTATTAGCTTTATTTATCTGCTTCATTCAAGAACAGATGTTTCTACTGTGTAACTGAAATAATCAACATCTTTGGAAATCAAAGATTGCTATTTTATGAAATAGAATATGATGGCAAATCTAAATTAATAATCATAAAAGGGCAGGAGTGAAACTAATTGCATGCAACTTTGCAGAAGTTGGTGAGATCTGAGTCATGATAATGGTAAATAGTTAAAAATACTAGTGGTGCCAGCAAAAATGCTGTTGTCTTATACTTGCTTAGCTAAATATTTTACTTATGCTTTGTCATGCCATTTCAGAGGAGTGTAATCTGTTTGGGTTTTTTTTAGATTTGGAGTACTTTAAATTTCCTTAGTAATTTGCATTTAAATGGGGTTTTTTTCACCAATTTTTCCACAGTTCATTATTTCTTTAATTGCCACATCAGGTTCCCAGTGAAGGTACTTGCACTTCCAGAAATGTCTGTGTGAAGGGTTATTTTTTTCTGAATATATATTTTAATTTTTTTTTTTTTGTTTTGAGTATGAAGACTTCTACATGCTGTTAGTAAGCTTAGCAAAATGGGTAAGAAGGATTTTAGTACTTAAATAAGATCTAGTGACATGAAGGAAAAAGACTTAACTTGCCACCCACACTCAAGGCCACATCCTGTGTGACCCACAGGAACAGCCCCAGTGAAGACACAGAAAATACTAACCCAAGTAAAGTAGAGAAGATCTATTTAAAATAACCCACTGTTGTTTAAGAACTCTGTTTATATAGCATCAGGGAAGAAAAATTTTCTACAGAAGGTGGGAAACAAAGGTACAGTCTTTCCTAAGGGCATCCAGCATGATTAATGGTAAAACCAATTGTTGAAATCAGGTTTCCTCTTCTAGGGTCTTGTCCCGCAGGTAACAGTCCTGTTCTGTTGGTTGGTTTGGTTTTTGGGGAAGAAGCAGCTGCATATAGCAGATCTGAATATATTTATTGTGAACTTGGTCATTCCAAGAATATATTTTTTCTTGCTCTAAAGCAAAGGCACTAAACCAGAGGGAAAACTTCAGCAAGTTTAGAGTAACTTTGATGAAAATATTTATGTGAGGTGTATTTTTGCCACTTTTGGCTTATAAAGTAAAAGCAAAGATGAAACTTGGATGTTTAGGGTAGGCACAGCCCCACCTGTAGCACACTGTGCTCTTTCTCCAGCCAGGTGCTGCTCAGAGCTTAGTGCAGACAGGTGGTGCTGCCCTGGCCTTGTCTTCTGTGTGCCAGTGGCACTGCACAGTGCAAAATGGCAAATACAAATAAAAACTTGTGTGTCGAGACAACTGTGTGTGACTTCTTTACAAAGCTGCAATTACTCCCAATAAATCTGAATCATCCTGTTGTAGTAAAGCTTTGATAAGAGGAAATGGGCAAAGATCTTTCATGGGAGCTTATCAACCCTTGTGAAGGTGCCTTCAGTTTTGTTTTGCTTTTTTAAGGAGGTCAGGAGAGAAAGATTCTCACTGAGACTCCAATCTTTGCTCAGTAAAAGCCTTCATTCAGCTCTTTGACAGTGTTAGGAGACAACAGGGTATCAGAAGAGTGGTAAGGTTCAGGAGGTGGTTCCTCCTACAGCAGCTCTGGAAAGGCTCCTCAGCGTTCACCCACAGATTGTAGGAAGGTACTTGGAAATGTCCCACTGAGGTTTATGTTGTGTAAATGTTGGAGTGCTCAGTGCTTTGCAGGACTAGATCCCAGCACTAACCACTTCTTGGCAATGATACTGTATCTCACTTAGAAATTAATGTTTCCAAAAATTGTTTGTTGAAGTCTGAGGAGATTTCAATGCTTGAAAACCACTTAAGCAATGGAGGTAGGTTGCTGGCCAGTGCTTATTGTATGCAAATGAAAACATCAAATGTATGTAAACAGGTGCTGCTATTGTGAATTTTCACTCACTATTACAGTGAAAAGAATTGCTAGGTATTTGATGTACTTTAAAATGTTGTTTGTAATGTTTTAAGTGTGCCAGGCCCAGACATGTCATTCAGGTCTGGTACCTTGTGTTGAATAGATCAGTAACTAGTATGTATAATATCTTACCTGTTTATTATTATTAGGTATAAGCAATTGAGGACAACACTTCTGCTGTCTGAAGATGGAAAACAACATAACTACTATACCTCGGGAAGAGCTTGAGGAGCTACGAGAAGCATTTGGCAAAATAGGTATGCTTTAAATAAGGGAATCATAAGGATGCCATCAACACTGCAAAACTGTTTAAGATTTGTGGAAGAAATCTTTATGGATCACTTGGTTTTGATACGGCTGTGTTTTCCCTCTGTATTGCCAGTAATATCTAAAAAAAATGTAAAAAGACATTTGCATAGAGCCCCTTACTTTCACTGGAAACTATGTGTATTAATTTCTTTCAACTTCAGCACTGAAAACAGATAAATTTTCTTGCAGGGTTGGTTGCATTATTTGTGTTATTGTATATATTACATCATGGGTCTCAAAATTCAGTGTTTTGAACTCCTTAATTCTGAAAAAAGTTTGATTAAGCTTCAGGTGTTATATATTTTCATGTTAGATTACTGACACCTGGTTTTTGCTTTACTTGCATGCTTTGGTGAACTAATAATTTCTCTTTTCATTTATTGAATAAGATTTTATGTTTTAAGTAAACTAAACCTGGAGATTTTTTGATCTTTTGCATCTAGCCAATGTTAATAAATAACTGTACAGTTTTGTGTGCTTGACAGGATGTTTACAGATTAATCAGAGCACAGAGAAAGTGTAAGAAATTATATAGCAACTAACCCTTTTTTCCAGATTGCACTGCTGTTGTGAATGTTCATGTCTGCTTTATTTCTTTATTTCTTCTTCTGTTTGCTGCAGTTCTGAGGGGTGATGCGTAAATGCGCAGCTCAGGAAATGAAACAAGCATGTTTGTAATCAGTCATAATGAGGAGAACAGGGTCATTTTAGGCAAGAAGTCTTAAATATTAGGAGTCTTTACTTGGTAAAGAAGGTATTGGGAAGCTGTATGCTAGAGATTTTTAAGACCATGAGGAGTATGGAGAAGTGAAGAGGCAGTTATTCAGGTTCTGCCAATACAGATACCACGTGATGCCCAGTAGAGAGTCAGGAAGATTAAAAGAAAAAGAAGCTACTTTTCTTCACTATAAATAATGGAACAATGAACCCATTGACTCAGGATGTTGTTAAGACCAAACAAAGAGTAGAAATTCTAAAGGGAGTAAGATACATCCCTGTAAGATAATTAATGAGTTGCTATTAAGCAATCATCAGGACATCTATAGCTCAAGTAGTTTATATCCTGCAGGTGCTGGCATAACAGATCAAGGAGAAGAGTGCTGTATACATGTATCAGTTTACTGAGAGATGTTAGCATAGGTAAACACTCACTGGTGTTGTCTGACAGCTTTTCTATACGTTTGGTTTTCACCATCTGTATTCCTTCTTTTTCTCCATTTCCTGCCGGCATGTTTTCATATTTCTGCTTTAAGCATTGTCTGTGCTCCTCCTACTCACTGAAAAGCATTTTTTTCCTTATGCTTTCTGTAAAACATAAAAATTAAGCATCATTAGATTTTATAATTTTTTTTTATTTTTACATTTCTAATGTCTTTATGGATAAATTGCTTGCAGCTACATGGGTAAACTGAGAGAAGGCCTGTATTTAACTCTCGGCTTGTCATCATGGAAACTTACCCACAGTGAAAGATGAACCTAGAGAAATAAAATAGCTGGTAATCTGAGTGAGCTCATGAGCATGTCCTCTGCTGGTTAGACCATCCCTGTTATTATGTGTGGTTTTACATGTCTGCGAGCCAGTGGATGAATTAATACATATGCAAACAAAAAGTTTGTGTTTTGATTTGGGAACTTCTGGTAGTATCAAAAACACAAGATGATTTTTTTTTTACCCTGTGTTTTTAGCCTTTTGTCAGCAGTGAAATATGGCTGCCTTGTGAAGCTGTACAGAAGCTACATAGTGTAGTATGGATTACAAGAAAATTGCAGTATAGCAATTAATTATGGCTTGAGATGAAAGCATGTTTCTCTGCTTGCCCTTCTGTAATGAGAGGCATTCATCCACTCTGGTATTATTGGCTGAGTTCTGATACTAGACACAGTATGAGGACATGTTTTTAACTAGTAAATGAAAAAAAAACCCCAAAGGTGGGAGCACCTTCACAAGTCAGAAAAGTGGCCACATCATCTTCTGTTTCTGACTCATTGTGATGTTCTCTTAAATTTCTTACAAATGTATCATTCATAGAACTGGGAAAATACTAGTAGCTAGTATTTTTCAGGAGCTTTAATATGATCGTGAAAGTCACTGAAAATTGTTGTCAAACATGGAAAATATTAGCATTAAATATATAAAACAATGGGCGTTATATCCAGTCTTACTTAGGCAGGATATGATTTCTTGTATCTGATTGGACTTCATCTATATTGTGTATGAACTACAGCTTTTCTGCTTTTAAAAGTATTTCTCTCCATTGTGTAGCCAAGGGACAGGTAACCACATTCTCAAATTCTGCTTGTATAAATATATATATATAACCATGTATGTGGAAATATGCATAGATTTAAAAAATAGGAACAGGTAAGGTGGTTGATTCATTTACTTGTTACTTTGGATAAAAACATGGGTGTGTAAAATGATTGTTTATTATACTAGGATGAATTCAAGACAGCTTTCTGCAAAGAGATTGGCCAAAGGTGAAAGTACAAAGGGTGTTTTTGATTGTTTCTGTGCTGCTGCATTATTCATCATGAATAATGCAAATTATACTCAATTTATTTTTATATGATACAGCCATTAATTACTTTCCACAATTTCAAACCTCTTGTTGAAAAAAAGCATTTTGGTACTTTGCTGTACATGAACGTTCCTGCCATGCTCTTGGGAGCTGAGCGTAAGTGAAGGTGGCAGCTCAAATTGCTCCCAACAGAGCCAGTTAAAAGATTAAGGAAGGTCACCTTTAATAAACAGATACAGATCATCCCAGACTTACTCTTCACAAGCAAGCCTGACCACATCAAAAGTTTTGAAGAACAGAAAATGTCTATTAGATACTGGGATAAGAAATAAAATGCAGTCAGGCAGAGTTCTTGTGTAAGTAGTTTTTCTTGTGGAAGTGTGCTCTTCTAATAACAACATGCATCAGATTTGAGCTTACTGATTGCAAATGGTTTAATATTGGCAGTAAGCATATATTAATTGATCTCCCTTTGACTTGAAGGTTTATAGATAATTTTGTTGGTAGTCTTAAAAAAAAAAATCTTCACTATTTGCAAATTTGCTATATTGTTATATCTGTGCTAAGGGATCATAAGATAGTTCCTGAGAAAGCATATAACAAGCTGGCACAAGTCCTAGACAGTTGTGCCTCTAATCCACAAGCATTCCTTCATACTTACTTATCTATATCAGAGAAAGAAATACTAATCTCCAAGAACTGCATTTATCACACTTCATTTATTCTTAACAGTTACCATACTATAGTAAATGAGTATGCATAAGTTTACTTAAGTATAATAACTTGTGCTTTCATTCTACAGATATTGACAACAGTGGGTATGTCAGTGATTATGAGCTTCAAGACCTCTTTAAAGAAGCAAGTCTGCCTTTGCCTGGATACAAAGTCCGGGAGATTGTAGAAAAAATCATTTTAGTGACAGATAGCAACAAGGATGGGAGAATCAACTTTGAAGAATTTGTCTCTGTAAGACATTCCCTTTGGATGTTTATCTACTGTCTGATATCTGCTGAGAATTGGGATAGAAAACTGAATTAAGTAGTACAGCTATTTTTATATATAACTATTATTTTGAGTTTTCTCTGACAACTTAGAATATCCTGTATAGTTATTTTCTAATTTTTGTCTTTCACACTCCTGTTTAATTTAACAATTCTGATTTGAGCAGCATGTGAAAAAACAGTAGTTTCAATCAGTCTTGTTTTCTGTTTCCTCCAAGGCGAGGGAAAGGACTACATATTGTAGGAACTGTTGGGCCAGCCCTTGCTCTGACAAAAGAGCAGACAATTAGACACCAGTCTCTGAATGCTCTTAGTAGTGCAAACATTAGTCTATCACTATGCTTAATCTCTATACTAAAGGCTGTTTATTACTGGGAGTGAGGTACAAGTTTTCCCTTTCAGTGAACAGATTTCAAAGTTTTAGACTTTTCTAAATGAGAATCACTCACTGGTGCATTTTAAAATAAATAAAAACTTACCAGGCTGTTGGTTTGTGGGTGTTTGGGGATGATTATGTTTTGCTTTGAAGTTAGAGTACTGCTGCTAATTGCAGTAGGTTGTTTGTTGAATTAGTTATTGATCTTTCTTTCTGAAATTCTAAACATTCAAATACTTGCTTCCAGATATTGTGTCTCTTACTTATACTTCATTGTCAGTCTGACACCCCTGCAGTATCTGGGCAGAGCTAGGACATATCAATATATCCCATGTGGTTTACATTAGAGGCAGGTGAAAAATGGTATTAGCTTGATAAAGGAAGGGCATGTTTAACTGTCATGTCATAACCACCTACTGCAAAGCATGTGGGGTAATAAGTGGGAAAAATATACTATCATCATCAAAAATGTGTGTATCTTTAGTTGTGCTCTTCAGTTTACCAAAATATCTGTGGAAAAATTGGGTAGATATTTGTATGTCTATTTTTTTAGATAGCATGGCTTAATACAGGTATTCACTGAGAAATAATATGTTAGATATCCAGTATAGATATAGATATCCAAACAGTTGGGGTTTTTTTTGAACAGAAGTCAATGTGAATATCAAGAAAGTCAGGTTAACTATTGAGTCTAGAATACTTCTATGAATTAACAGTTATTTGAAGGTACAATCAATCACAAAATGCTCTACGTTTTTCTCATTTCAGATAATTCAGGAATTGAAAAGTAAAGATGTTAGCAAATCATTCAGAAAATCAATAAACAAAAAGCAAGGAATCACAGCAATTGGAGGAACATCGGCAATATCCAGTGAGGGGACACAGCACTCTTATTCAGGTAAGAAATAGTTAAACATAGGCAAACTTTGCAGGGAGGAAGACTCTTTAAATTTGCACTACAGAGAAAACAGAGCTTAACTGGAAAATGTTGGTGCTGAAAGCAAATTAACACAGCAAAAGCAGCTGGAGGTGGACAAGGTTAAGTGTAGGTGATAGTTTATTAACTCTGTTCAGTTGTTTCTAGTTTCATGCTGCACTTGGAGGCAAGTTAGGCATCTGTGTTAGAGCAGAAGAGGAAAACAAGCGCTGAAAGCTTGTAAGGGGGAAAAATGGCCCCTTTGGCGTACTTCTAGTAATGCTAGTCAAGTTTTTGCCTTTATTCCATGCTAATGGGCTCTTATTCCTATATTCAGATAAAAAATGAATCCTTATTTTAATTTCCACAGTGTTAACTAACATGAACTAAAAACCCACTAACAAACCACCACATAGTCTTTCTGGATGGACTGGTCTCTTCAGCTGTCTCTGCCATTATGTAATTTTTCACTCCTACATGGTTTTTGCGTAGACTCTCTCACACTTAAGAAGCTGCTTTTAATATTTTATCTGTTTCTTTCTACCTCCCCATGCTGCATGGAATTTAAGTTGGTAATTGTGCCTAATTGCATTGCAGCTCCTGGCGAGAGTGTGAACCATCTTCTAGGATCATATTGCAATCAGCAATATTGAAACTTTTTTGATTGACTTAAGTCTGGAATCTGTGTGGTTCCAGATTGTGTTAAGATTCTATATATGAGGAAGATTCACTTTGATTAGCCAAAGGTGGCAATATCTTCTTTTTCAGTAGGATTCTAGCATGAGCTATACCTGATACATCCTCAAAGCAGGGCATATGCTCCATCTCAGAGGATGCCTGTGATGCATCAGAGGTAATTCTTTAGATGCTGTTTTATTTTTGGTGGAGAGAAATGAACCCCACTAGAGCACAATTCACCTGGCCTGGCCTCACCAACCATCTGGTTTATGATGAGGTGAAGTGTACTCTAGAATTTCACGTTGAAAGAAGTGTAACAAGTCAGCTGCTTCTTGAGGTGAGGTGAATACCACCTCTGCTTTTTGGGAATTTGGATACTGGGACTTGATTGACTGTTATCCAAATAAGTGTTCTTAGATACATAGTAATAAACTCTGCACTGAATATGAAAGAGAATTTAAAACTGAGATATTAAACTTTTTAAGTCTCTCAAAGCTAAAGACAGTTCAGCAGTCAAGATCAGTCTCAAAAGGCTGCCAGTCTCTGAAGTCCAATAGGAGGCTGTATGAAACGCTGCGTTTTAAACCATCAGTGCATGGATTGAGATATTGCATATTTCAGAGGAGAAATTTCCCTTCTTCTTTGTAATTGCTGAGAAACTGAATTTGAAGTCAGCCATGAGGATACCTTCCCTATGATGTTCCCATGATTTTTATGTTATCCTTCAGAAAACCACCAGATACTTAGATGGTGCAGTGGGAGAAACTCAATCTGTACTTACCATTTTTTGTGTTCTTTCCCATTGGTCTGATTTTTTTAATAACTGACCCATGTGAAACTAAGGGCTTTTGTTGCAGATGAACCTTTTTGACTCAAGTATGCTGTTAGTAGTCTGTGTTCATGGAAATGTTAAACTATTATTTTAATGCTTTCTTTTCAGAGGAAGAAAAAGTTGCTTTTGTTAATTGGATAAATAAAGCTCTACAAGATGACCCAGACTGTAAGCACCTCCTACCCATGAACCCATCAGATGCCAGTCTTTTTAAATCCCTTGCAGATGGCATCCTTCTTTGGTGAGTCCAAGGCTGTGAGAAAGAAAAGAAATTAATCTCAACAGTTAAATGCTGATCACAGTGACATGAAGTGGAAAACTTTAGACAGGCTTTAATATCAAGACTCCCCTCTTAAATATTTCAGTCAGAGTGTAAGATGGGGAAAATCTGTTTGCCCACAGAAATGTGATTTTTAGCAAATTTATGTGACTTTGTGCATATGTTATAGAAGCAGTTTTCCACTTCAGACCCATGATTATATGTGCTAGATATGTGCAGGCTGTTTATAAAGGAGATAATTAAACAGTTCATAAATTCATTAGTTGAAATAATTAGAAAACTTGACTACTTAAAATATTTTTTTAAGTTATTAATTATAGTCACTAAATCATGGGATAGAAGGAACAGAATTCTGAATTAAAGCCATGGCAAAACAGAGAGCATATAGTAGGTTCCTTAACTTTAGTTTGCTGTAACTTTCTAGTTAGTTATACGTAGATTAATAGTACTTACACACCATGGTAACAAGGAATTAGCATATTAGTATTGATGTGAATTGAGATCCATGTGGTACAAGGTACTGCAGAAATGCAGTGCACAAATACACTGATTATACTACAAAGTTTTTCAGTAGAGACCATTTAAGTTACTTTGGTTTACAGTTCTAATCTTCTCAGGAACTTTTTTTGACAGTTACAGATATGATCTATTAATTATAAAAGCCAAATGCAACATATTATCTGGGGCATTCTGAATGAATGTGCAATTATTTAATGGGGGAGATGAGATTTAGAGGATAGGTTGGTTTTTTTTTTAATCTTGTCAGAAATATTTGCATCTAGTTTTAAAGTGTTAGTAGTTTATAGTCAAATAATGTATTTTCTGAGAAATGGAAGTTTGAATAAACTCTTGACTTTTCTTCCTTAGCAAAATGATCAACTTTTCACAACCAGATACAATTGATGAAAGGGCTATTAATAAGAAAAAACTCACTCCTTTCACTATTTCTGTAAGTACTGCATGGATAGGAACTTGCCACAAATGAAAAAGAAAAATATTTTTCTGTTTTAATGACAGTTCTCCTGGTGGAGAAAAAAAATTTTTAAAATTCTATGTAATAAAAAAATCCCAAAGCATGAGATTGTATTTTCTAATAAACTCTGCTGAATTCTCCTATTTCTCAGATGATTTACAGAAAAACTTGATTTTTCATGCTTTCCCTAATTCTTTCTCTATTAGTTATTTTTGTTTTGCTTTACTGGGTACCTGAAGAAAATAATTTTAGACTTCTGAGTGGATGGTCAGGTTGTATTTTAGCAATGCAGAAAGTGTCTGCATGGCTGTGTACTCTAGGGAAGGATGATGCACTTTCAGTACTGGAGAGCAACTGGGACAGAAGATGAGATATATTTTTAATTGTGTATGAAGTCATGAAAAAGTTTGACAGAAACAGTTTTTAAGACCTTAGTTTGGGTTTAAGAACACAGGTCTGGAAAGGGAAATAGATCCATAAGTTACTGGCCCAATGAGAAGAAACTGCTGATTAAAAACCTCAGTTAAATGGCAGACATTTTATTTCAGGCTGTGATGTTAAAATACAAAAAGTTAAACCACACTATGTTCTAAATCTTCCAAGTGGGTTTTGTAATCTCTACTTATTTAAAGAAGATTTGTCAGCAAAGATGATGCTGCATGTGTTTATGTTGTCTCTGTAGACAGTTAAAATGTGACACAAGAAAATAGTAACATTTATGATAGCTGCCAGCTATTTTTTCTTGGAATCTTTGTCAATATCTTTGACAATCACTAGCTTTACTTTGAGTGTCAGGGTTTTGAATTGCCATGATTTCCTTATGCTCCTCATTCAATTACAGTTTAACTATTGCTTATATAAATGTGTAAGATTCAAGATGGGATGACAGTGATGTCAGTAGTATCCTTCACAGGACTCCGTGCAGGAATTCCATATGAACACGTTTTTCAGGATCAAGCCTCTGATATTTTTAGCAGTATTGTTTAATTTGTGTAACTGATACTTACAAATTGCAAAAAGTATTTTTTTTAGAGTATTCCTCAGTAATCCAAGCTGCAGAAGGTGGTCCACAATTTTTTGGTGGGTCCGTACTAAATGCTGTCAATAAGATTTTCCATTAAATTTTGGTAAGATGCAAGGTAGTTCACAAAAAACTTCCAGAGTGCAGTTTTGCATTGGAAGCCACTGAACTAATGCATTATTTCTTCTGAAGTTTAATATGGAGAAATTTACTAAAAAATACAATCTCACAAGTTTGTTAAATGATGATATTCCAAATAGGAAAACCTAAACCTGGCTCTGAACTCAGCATCTGCCATTGGCTGTACGGTTGTCAATATTGGATCACAAGATTTGCAAGAAGGAAAACCACACTTGGTATTAGGACTCTTGTGGCAGATCATTAAAGTTGGTCTTTTTGCTGATATTGAGATCTCCAGAAATGAAGGTAAGAGTAATGCCAGGTATAGCAATGTCAGCCACTTGGAATTAGCTCAGACCACAATAGCAATGATTTCACCTTTCTTTCAAACTTGATTTTAGCTCTTATTGCCTTGCTAAATGAAGGGGAAGAGCTGGATCAATTAATGAAGCTTTCCCCAGAAGACCTCTTGCTACGCTGGGTGAATTACCATCTGGCCAATGCAGGGTGGCAGAAAATCAGCAACTTCAGCCAAGACATTAAGGTATGTAGTTATTTGCTCTCATAATCAAACATAATGGTATTAAAACACACTGTGCATAGAAAAAAATTAATCAGAAGAATTTAGATATAATAGTAATCTGCTTTCTCGGCTGTAGGTTCATCCTGCATTTTTCAACATTGAAAGAGCATTATTTTGATCTCTTCTATCCTATTTAGTTGCTCATCCCATGTATTACCACATCACAGTGCAAAGTGAACATTCCAATAAGCTTATATCCAGGGAAGTTCTAATGTTGTAAGATGGCTATTAGAGTTGTTTAGGACAATTTGCACCGCCTTATTAGCTGCCTAATAACTCCCAGTCACTGCTTTGCTGCTGTGTCAGCTGACTGACACAGGGGCTGAAAGGTTCCTTGGGGCAGGTGGCAGAGCTGCATAATTCTGTCTTCAGTCATTCTGCATAAGGCATGCAGAGCATTCTAGTAGCCCAGATGATGAGAGAACGCAGCAACTTTTTAAAACTAAAAGCAAAGGAGGAAGATTCCCTCAGGTGGTTAGACCTCCTTTCATTGGAGAAAACCACATCATTAATTGCAAGTTACATATTTTCAAATGTTACCTAGAAGGCTGTTATTGAAGCAGACTGTAACTAGGGTTTTATATTAAAATTGCTACTATGGTAAAAATATATGGTGTTTAAGAAAAAAGTATTAAATACTTTTAGAACTAGTACAGGTTGTTTGTTTTTTTTTTGTAGTTTCTTACTGCAAAATTGATCCTTTTTGTGGGTAACCACATAAATTTGCCCTGAATGTCTTAATTACAACAGTCTAGTTAATATTCTGCAGAATACTTTTAACTTGCATTGTCAAGAATAATTAGGAGACATTCCTTTTCTCTGCAATCTGGCTGAGTAAGTTCCATGTGAAGCAGGGTAGTAAAATGGCTGTATGACCTCATCCATATTCACTGAAATTAGGGTGCTGTATTTTTGCCTCCTATGGCTTTTGGATTGGACTATTAGAGCAATAAGTGTCTAGGAAAGGCTACATACTTGCTGCTTTTTTTTTTTAAATATTACACTGCTTGTTTTAGGATTCAAGAGCATACTACCATCTGTTAAATCAGATTGCGCCCAAAGGAGATGACCTTGATCAATTGCCCATTAAAATTGACTTTACAGGATTTCATGTAAGTATCCAGAAATGTAACAATAGACTGAAATTATCTGAGACCTCTGTATATGTATCCAACATTCTGGTTACCAGGTTGTCCCTGAATCCTCTTTTGTTCCCTAAGGTGTGCAAAAACTCAGCCAGATTCCTCAGTGCTACAAAAGTGTAAATGGGCACAAACTTGAGTAAGTTGTAAAGTGCTGCAGAAACAGGGTAATGCATCCTGCAGTCTAAAGTTTGGAGCTATGTTTTACTTGGAGTAGTGTATGTTGATTTTCAATTGGGTCATCAAACATGAATATTATAACATCAGTTCTCCTTGTCTGGAATTCAGACAAGGAAAAAGAGTAAACTAGATAAACCTTGTGATCCTTCCTTTAACCAAATAGTATTTAGAAATAACATGTGAGACCTTCCAATGACCAGCAGGAAAGTGCAGCATCCATCAAGCGATAAGTTGTAAAGGGACAGAGGGTCTAAAACCAGCCTACATGGATGTGAAAACAATTGTCTAAGCTGCTTTATACCGCTTGTTGGAAGGATTATTCTGAGAGTGCATTTGATACAAAGTTGAACTGCGTGCCTAAGATACCTATATATTAATCAGAATCTAAGGTAGAATCTCATTATTAGTTATAATTGTGAAACCCATGTGCAAGATTGTTTGCTTATATGCTTTAGTTCTCTTAAACTCCTTGTTTGCTTTGTTTGCTCCTCTTTGGGATTTTTTTTTGAGAATGAAAAAGAGTAGAAGTTAGTTTTTTCCATGTAATTTCCTACAGTTCATATGATCAATTTATTAATAATAAAGACCAATGAACAAAACACACAAGTTGCCAACTTACGGTGATTAAGAGGCAAAAATATTAAAAAGATAGAAAGTTTGAAGCATCCAAACTCTTACTGAGGGTTTTGGTTGTCATCTGTAATTACTGTGCTTGAGAATATCAGTTTAAAGCAGTGATGAAGAACCTTTGGCACATGTAGAAGAATATGCAATATGGGAATCAACAGCCTGGAAATGCAAATATAATCACTGCTCTTCTGGCTGCATTTGCTGTGATGCATGAGGAATGCTGGGCTGACAGCCACAGAAGTGAAGGACAGTAGAAGAAAGAGAGGAATTGTCATGGGCTGTGAGAGCTAACACAGGCATTGGTAGAGTGAGGGAGGAACTGACATGGGTCTTTCAAAGATTTCCCTACCTGAAGATTTGGTAAAATCTAGTACTAGACTTAACTGTAAATTAATTTTTGTTTGTTTTTCTTTTCAGGATAAAAATGACTTGAGGAGGGCTGAATACATGCTCCAACAGGCAGATAAATTGGGCTGCAGACAGTTTGTAACTCCAGCTGATGTGGTTGCAGGCAACCCTAAGCTCAATTTGGCTTTTGTTGCAAATCTCTTTAACACATATCCAGCCCTGCACAAGCCTGACAATTCATCTTATGATCTCAATTTATTAGAAGGTACTCAACCTACTAACTATACAGAAGATAAGAATATTAGTGATTGCTATTTAGGTATTCCTTCTAGGTTGTGATGTAGGATCCCTGTGTGCTGGTGCCTGTGTTTACTCACTAGCAGGCAATATAAGCCTTAGTAGAAATCCCCCATTAGTGTGTATATTGTTCACTTGTGTTAGCCTGACCAAATGGTTATTCCTGAATAACCTTCTGTCATTCATTTGCAGGAGCAAAAACTGTCCTCCTACTTTCCTCTCAGTTTCCTGTGCTTCTTTCCATGCTATTTATATTTTAGCTGATAGACAAATTCTAGCCTTTCTTCGCAGTGCTATATTATGCAACTATAATAGTCTTTAAAAGTATTTTTCACAAAGTGCATTTATATATATGTGTGCGTATTGGTTAGCTGCCTTTTAAAGTAGGAAACATTTTTTTTTAAAAAGGCTTCTGTATCAGCCCCCCATATTAATCTATTGCATCAACAGCCTGTATAGATCCTATCGTTTCAGGGAATTTGGCCTTTAACTGTACAGTTCCGATCTCTAATGCTAGAGATAAAGGCATAATTGGTCACAACCTTTGGCTGTTGCCCTTGCCGTGGACCAGCTAATCTAGGATAATGAACCGGCTCCTGCCAGTGTATTTCACAGTTGTTCACTGATCTCAAAGGAATGTGAGAATCAGGGGTGCTGCACTCGGGAGAATCATCAGCAATGTTCACATAGTCCTCTGCACTGCCTTCTCGTGCCTTCCTCTTACTCTTCCTATCAGGTTTCCTTTCCATCTAGGTGAGTCCATCTTCCTTTGCTCCTGTTTTTTCATAATTTGTCTACGCTGCTGCATCCTCGTGTCACAAATCTTGTGCCCCTCAGACCATTCTTATTTCAGGCTTCTTGCATTTCTAGTGCCAGCTGGGTGCCAGCTGTGATGTGATAGAGGTTGCAGAGCACAGGACGTTGTCTTCCCTTTTCAGGGGAATAACCCCAGTCACTGCAGTCCCTGCTGGCCAGGACAAATGATTGAAGGAAAGGTCTGCTCTTCCTCTGCTTCAATTTTGTTAGAAATGTCAGCTCTTGGAGATGTATACAGGAGCTGTGTGGAGGCAGAATATGTTCAATTCAGCTTCTCTGCTCTGAAGATAAAGTTGCTGGTGTGGTTTGAAATACTGAAAACTTGGTTAAATTTGGAACAGTTTTCATTGGCATGGGAAAAACCAGTTGAATTAGTTTCTGGACTTTCCTGAAACATTTAGATGAAATTAAAGTCTCAGCCAAACCAGTTTAAAAAGTTACAATCAGCTGAATGCTACACTATGATTTTGTAATGATAAATACCAGCCAAATTTAACTTATTATTTGCAGTATATATTTTAGAGATGGATAATCATGCCAATGTTACCTGTTCAAAGAAAAGTAGATGACTCTTTTTTGCCCTCAAGTAATAATTCCCATGGTGTCAAGTAGATCTAAACCATCAAAATAGTTATTTCAGCCCAAGGACAATGTTAACGTTTTTTTCCTGTTAATGTTTGTTTTCCATTAAGTCCTGTGTTTATACTGATGTTTTCTCAAGCTAGTGATATAAAATATGACATTAATTTCTTTATAGTTTCATCATAGATTGTCTGTTGAAATCTGATTCATAATTTATAATGCTTTCCTGTTTTGCTTCATGAAATGCAGATTTGACCCCTCCTAATGTAGGTACTGTATTTAGTACTTTTCTGTACTCCATAAAAGTGTTTACTCTGCAATTTTTCTTTCTTTTTTTTTTGCCCCTATTGTTTAATCATCTCTGTCCTTTTTCTGGTTGATTTTTTGCATTGTTCTTACATTTTTCTATTGTTTTAATATGCCATCATAAGTAAAAGAGAAGGAAAAACCCCACAGCATATAAAGTGAGGGCAAGAGTTGCAGTAACTCAAATGCCATACAGGTATTTTGGGGGGTTTAGGCAGTAAGGGCTTTCCATGAATGGAGACATCAAGCTGTAGGCATGTGTGGGTGAGTAGAGCTTTCTAAAAGTCTTCATTTTCCTGCATAAATTCCATCTTTTCAGGCACTGTCCCACCCAAAGAGTGTGGTGTGGCTGTCCTCTTCAGTTTAAGACGATTAATGCTGTGCATAAACTGACATCTGCCCTGATAATACGTCTGGTTATGTGCACTGATATGTGGAGAGCATATCCCTCAGGAATACTGACATAGCAAAATGAACATTTGATATTGTGTGGGGTGGAGAGGGCAGTCCTGAGCTCAGTTAATGCACGACCTTTGCATGTTGCTGCTGATCCAAGGAACCTCTTGCTTGTGGGGAAAGCAGCAGTTTGGAGTCGAAGTCATGCAGAAAGCTGAGTTCTTGGGGGGAGGAAGAGGAGGAACTTGTGTCCACCCACATTTCCTTCAGTGTAGACTCCTGTGCTGTTGCTTAGATCACTGGCAGCCTTCATGGCTGTCACCACGAGAGGGTTAAGTACTCCCACTCAGGCTGGCTGAACTTTGGGTGCAACTGCATCTTGAACTCTGTTGTCTTCCAGAGATAATCTTAGATATATTTGGAGCTTTTTGGATTCTTGACCCCCTCCCTATGGCTACTCTCCACTCAGTTCCACAGTGTAATGATCTCAAAGAAGAGATAGCAATAAATATAAAGGATACTACCAAATTTGCTCCTCTCTCTTTTGTGTAGCTCTGCCCCCTTTCTGCAGTTTTCCAATGATTTTGGCTATCTGCTGCACCACTCAGCAGAAGATATGCTCCTGATAGGATCACAAGGTATATTTTGAATAAAAGAGTAGAGAGAAAAAATTGGTCAGTTCTCAGCCATCTGGAAAACTTATGAACACTTAATGTATTGCATGATAAAGGGATTTGTTTAGAGTGGCATATTAAATATTGTATGCTGGGTTTAGTTCCTGGATTCCCACTCTCCAAAAGGGTCCTGCCCAACTTGCATGCTCTTGCTCCTGCTTGGCTACTTTGAATTCTCCTGACAATGTTAAGCATGCATTTTAAAATTCTCAGTCTGAGTGCAGTTGCTGAGTATCTTGTTTTTGTGGCTATGCTGTTTTAAGTAAGAGTTCACTAAATAACCTTGGTACTGTCTTTGCAATGGACAAGTGTTCCTAAAAGCACTTTGCAGTCAATATTTTAGGTACTGCAAATCAACTCAAAGCTCAGTAACCATAAAATCATTAAAAAGAAGCATAAGGCACTCACTTCAAAAATCTATAATCTCAAAGATATTATTTATAAACTTAAATTATATATCACTCTTGAGTTGTGATTGTTTTTTAAATGGAAAAACTGATACTTTTAATAACTTTGTCACAAAGGTTGATTCTGATGACCTTGCAGAATAGTATTTTCTTTGTTTCTTCTGTTACATCAGTGACTCCTTGGTTATTTTTACAAGTAAATATTTGAAACAAACACTAATTCAAATTACATATGAAAAAATTAATAATTTAGAAAATGTATCAGTACGATAAATATCAACTACTTAATAATAATTGGAAAGAACCTGGTAAGGTGGCTGAAACTTTTGAAATAAAATTTATTCTGTTATAAATTGTAAACTACAGCTGAAATGTCTGAAGTCCAGAGCTTTTTGTATAAAAGGGTAAGAGACCTAATTAAAATGGTAATTTCTGTCTAAAAATCAATGTTATGTCATAAGTCTAGGTGTGGAAAGATAATGTTAAAGAGACTTTCTTTCTAGTCTAATGATAAATACATGTTTACACAGTAGCTTCATTTTACAAAAACATTCATTATTCGGTAGTCAGTCTAGAATTGCAGTACTAAACAAGATGGTTTTCATGCTACATAAACCTCATCAGACAGACTTCGTATTGTTACCCTCTAAGGAGCAAATGAAAACAGCAAAGAAAAATCTTGCTTAGATATTTGTGCTTCAGTCTGGAGAAATCTGCTCTTTCACTGTTTGGAGAGATTTTCTCCCTCCTCAATGTCTTCTCTGTTTTCTTAACTGTGGATTATCAACCCAGGGGGGAACAAAGTGATGAGGTTATTCCAAGCTCACATATTCAGGCTAAATATTTTCTCAAATGCTCCTCTTTGATGCAAGAGAAAACAGCTTATGCAGCAGTAATTCACATGCAGATGGCTACAGAGACGTTGTTAAAATTTAGGTAGTGTTGTATGTAGAAAATTAATGAATTACTGCAAGCTGTAACTTTATAGAGAAAGAGAGGTTAGAACTCATGATTGCAATAATAAAAGCGATCTAAGTCAGGAAAGTGAAGGTTGGGGTTTACTTCCTAGTGAATTTTCTGCAATTCTTGTAAGTAGAATTGCTGGTTAAAACTGTGGGGATATGGCCCCCTCGGCAATATAAATAACTTCACAAATTTAACCAATACAACACTGCCTTGCTAAGTTTTCTGTGCTAAAAACTGAAAAAATGAAATCTGTTGCTTTGGGAAGGCCCTTTGCAAATTAATACTGTCAACCTCTGTGAGGAGAGGGTGGAGTTGTAGTGTCTGGTGTGTTAGTACTGACTTTTTATTAAAAGATGCCATTTCTAACAGATTTAATGGTACTGGTGAATGCAGTTTCCACTCAGTTTTAGGAAATTGTTATTAATCATCTCCATTATATATTAATTATGTGAAATATAATAAAAAAATTATTTCTGTATTTTATCAAATTGTATTTACTCAGACAAATGTAGTCGAATAGTACTCCCTGTAGTGCCCATGTCCCTGTGCCCAGAACTGAGTGAATCTGAATTGGACAGGATTGCCTCATAGTATAGACTACTGTTTGGGAAATAATGAACTCATTTGGGGGGGGTGGGGAGGGATATGAGAACCATTTAAACATTGCTTATTGAAGTGTTTTCTCCAATAACTTACATAGAATTATATTTGTCACCATAGGAGAAAGTAAGGAGGAAAGGACTTTCAGAAACTGGATGAATTCACTGGGTGTAAGCCCTTATGTTAATCATTTATACAGGTAAGATATTTTTTAAAAACAATGATTTGATTTCCCTTGGGTTACAGGGGAAGAAAGAAGGAAAGAAGAGGGGGAAGTTGTATTTCTACTAGAATAGTGATTTCCAGGTTTCCACTTCAAAACTGGTCTGTAGAACCACATTAAGCAGTATCTAACTAGAATATTCTACTCATAATCTATAAATACTAGAAAGCCTAAAAAGGTTTAAATGTTCCATCTCACTCACTTGTACTTTGAATTACATTTTTTTAAAAGCTGAGCTAATTGTGTTTTGTGATGCATATTTTTGTTTTCTCAGTAGACTATAAGAAGCTCTGCAGTGTAGTATTCCTGCAGGTAAAGGGCTTTATAACAAGCTTTTAGATGCTTCTGGTCACTTTCAAATTGTGCCAGAAGTTGATTCAAATCCTGTCAATAAAATATGGGATTGAGGGAGTAGATGGGAATACCTGCTTGTATGTATATTTATTATTAGGCTTCATTATTTCTGTTTTCTGACCTCTGTGAAGTGATCTGTAGGTACCTTAATGTGGAGAATTTAATTTAGTAAGTAGCTGATGGGGATTAGCAGCAATGCAATATATAATGGGAAAATAATACTTTTCCTACTGTTATTCTTTTGCAAGATAAGTACATTGATTTTGATTATTCATTAGCAAAATACATCTGTAGGCATCTGCAGATAAAGCGTGAGTATTTAACATTTGGGAAGTTCCTGAGGGAACTAAAACTGGATCAATAAATTAAAACTCTTTTAGCAGCTGTTTTGTCTGTGCTTGCCCTATGAAAGTAAGTATTTAACTGAAGCTGGTAAAGACAGTGGCTGAGCTTGTTTCACTAAGATTTGTGAAAATGATGAAATTAAATGCAGAATTTGATGTATATAATTGCAGGAATCAAGCAATAGAATATAGGCCAGTTTCTTTACCGAACGGCACAAATTTTTATTAAAGAGTCTGCAATTTTTCAGCGATTTAATTACACTGTGAGAAATCTCAAGTACTTACTTTCATTGTCAATCTGAGCTTTTGTACTTAAAAACATTGTTTTGCTCTGGTTTAGTGACCTTTCTGATGCTTTAATCATCTTCCAATTGTATGAAATGACGCGTGTGCCAGTTGACTGGAGCCACATCAACAAACCTCCTTACTCATTACTTGGTGGCAATATGAAAAAGGTGCGTGGATGCTCTGGGATGCAGTCCAGTTTCACTGCTTCCCATTGTGCTGATGGCAGTCTGTGTTGTTGAGATTTCTGTGCTACTGAGAAAGTCCTGGGGGAAAATAAAAGGAAAAAAATATTTTTCAGATATTATTCCAAAGAATAAATAGCAGCTATAGCACATATCACCTTAGTTTCTAAACTTTTTGGCAATTTTTAATTTATAGCCTAATTTGGATATATAAATGAAAGCTTCAAGTCACATGGCTATTGTTGCTGGATGCTCTTATACCATGAGGTGTTTCCTCCCAGAGCAGTTTTATATGCTGCCTAGAGGACTTAGGCAAGACTTGCAGAATCCAAGCTTTCACTTAGATTTGTGATTGTTGTGAAGCCTGAAATGTAGAGGATAAAAATTACTGCCCGTTTAAGAATAACATATTTCAATATCTTTCAAATTTAGTTTTGATATAAATATATTTTATTCACTGTCTTAGTGGAAACTTGGTTTTCTCAAATGTGGAAAAATATTGTCATTGGAATCTTGCATAATTGCATTTAGAGTAAAAACTGTCTTATTTTAATCACAGTGTAGCTAGACTGGCAATCTTTTCTAGCTTCAAATCTCACCATAGGTAACAGTAAGACAAAGTCATTAAAAATACACAGATTATAGGTCTGTATTGCAGAAATATTAAGGTGTTTTCATTATTTGCACAAAAAATTTATTTTTAGATTGAGAATTGCAATTACGCAGTAGAACTTGGGAAGACAAAAGCCAAATTCTCACTGGTTGGTATTGCTGGACACGATCTAAATGAGGGTAATCCAACTCTGACTTTGGCTTTGGTATGGCAGCTGATGAGAAGGTAAGTTAGGCACAGTGTATGATAGATGTGTATATATGTGTCTGTGCACATGTGCATGTGTGTCTGTATATCAAAGCAAATTAAAGCTGCTGCTCAGGTCACCGAACTCTACATCTTAGAGCAATCTCTAAATATCCCTGTTCTCACAGATAAGCTAGTATATGTGTTTTGTACTTTTACATACTGTGTAGTGATTGAAACCACGATGTGTAGCGACAATTAAAACCTTGTAAACTAGAAACTCTGATTAAAATTATAAATCCTGCAGCAAGTAAAAAGAGCTTAACTTATTTCATGTTGATTCCATGTATCTTTCTGTACGTAGAGAGTAATTTAAATATTTGTAAAACCCAAGTAGATGGTGATATATACTATAGAAGTTAAAAGGGTAAAAAATTATAGGCTATCTCAGTTATAGTTACATAAGTATCATCAAATCAAAATCTTGCTACTGTATTATGCAAGAAAAAATAAAGTGGTTTCAGTAAAAAGAGTGTTTTATTGCAAATGTTTTCCACATATTAGTTTTTGAGACCTATCTCTAAACACTTAATGGTTTTTGTACTCAGACTGTTGGGATTCAGTTTTCAAGGACTAGGATGGTAGGGAGCCATTTAAACTTCAAAAGTAAAATTAATTATGACATACTGAGTAAAACAAAGGCATGAAGATGTTACAGTGAATATTATCAAATTTGGGATATTATTCTTGTAAAAGTGATTTCAAGTACTAAGTTGTTTATAAGGTAAGGGTACATTATGAAGAGGAGTACTTGGCATTGTTGAAATATTTTACTTTTGCTTGTAGCTTTGTACTGTTAAAAGAGTTGAATTCTACCACTCATTTTAACTTAAGCTCCTGTTCTCTTTATTGAAGGTATACTTTGAATGTACTGTCCGACCTTGGAGAGGGGGAGAAAGTAAATGATGAAATTATCATTAAGTGGGTGAATCAGACACTTGCAAAAGCAAATAAGAAAACTTCAATTATAAGTTTCAAGGTAATCCATTTTATTTACTTTTCTTTCCACATATAAGAAGACCTGGCATTTTTAACCTGATCTGGTAACAATTTGGCTTTAACAGTGGCTCTCCCATCACCTAGCAACTTTGTATAAGGAAGTATTTCTGACAGTCTGTGAATCTTCAAAAATATTTTTAAAATCTATTAATAAGAAAAAGAAATTATAATAGCTGCAGTAAGATACAGAACAAAAACCCCAACAACAAAAAAAGAAAAAGAAGTTTAAATTTTCAAAGGGGCTTCTGTCTGAAGTTACCAGTGTTTGGGCATGGCATGTCATATATTTTCCAAGTTTTTGGATATAGGCACTCTCATGCTTATACAAGTGTGAAAAACAACTTTGGAAATACCGGGGGCAGATGACCACTTCTCCTAGGAGCTGGTTAAAAGGATGTACTCGGGTGTGACAGAGCCGGGAGAGGGAGCCCACGGTAACCAGCGACACCTTGTGAGTTCCTTGGCACTGCTGATGTGCAGCAGGCTGGGGGAAAATAGGAGCTTTTCCCATTCAGCAAAGAAGAACACATTGATGAAGAGAGTATTCCTTCCACATTATTTCAGTGTTAAACATGAAAGAAGCCATATGTGTGTCAGGTGTGTTATTCTGCATGAATCTCTTGCTTTAGAAATGGCTGGTTAATAATTGCACACAAAGATAACATTCTTGTACAGGTTCATTGTATAACCTGAAGCAGTATGTCTGTGGTTCAAAACAGGAACATAAGAACCTAGCAAGTTAAATTTTTGAGAGTTCACTATGTTATGAACTTTAATTAGGTAAGCATTATTAATGAAAAAATTAAGTAAAAATATTTCATTTTGACTCTAGAAGGTAACTCGGGCCTTCATTTTCTTATGAGACATTGCTGGTTCTCTTATTTCTACATAAATTGTTGTAACGGTGGTATTAAATAAGTTGAAAGTATGACAGGAATCTGTCCCAATATCTTGCCTTTAGTATGCCTGTGGTTTTGGGGGGACACTGGTTGCATTTTTAAGGTCATTCAAATAGTGTTTTTAAGATAATTCAACTGATGGTTGACCAATAAAGATAAGGAGGTACTGATGTAAAGTGCCACTATTCAATATTCTTTTTTTTTTCTAATAATTTTTTACAACATTCACATAAATATTGTCTTTCGCTGTTTGGATTTTGGGATTACTATGGCAAGCAGACCATAGAGAATGCAGAAGTGCCTCATATTTCACTGTGGACTATGGAAGCCAAATTCTATTGTATTGCCATTAGTTCAAACAGTAAAAATGATAAAGGTGTGTCTTGGGAATATACTCCATGCATTTAATGTCTTGAAGCAGAATTATATTAGTATTTTTAGATGTATAATTAGTATGATGGCTCTGTGGAACTTCCCTGAACCGGAAATCATAGTTCTGACCTGGTGATGAAGGCAGCAGTGTCCTGTGGCTTGTGCTCAGCCACTGCAGGGCCTGAGCCAGCCTCGCTGGCACTGTCTGTTCTTGCTTTGGCACCAGCAGCTCCTTCTCTGCCCGGATAGTTGGGAAGGAATAATTGCAGCAACAGCACTTGCTCTTTTAAGAATGTCTGTGTATTAAATACAAAACACAGACTGCTCATGCTAGCTCAGAATATCATCTGAGCTGAAAAATTGTAAAAAGAGTGAGCCATAAACTACTGGAGAAAATAGTTCTGTGGCAAGAAAATAAGGAAAATATACATATTGGGGAATGTAAATACCTTTTTATTGTTTTGAAAGTCTGGTCCTTGAACTCCTATCAAAACTCCCTTCCTTCCTTAGGGCTTAAGGAGGGAAGTTTGATGAAATAAATTTAAACCGTTTGTGCAATAATGATACCAGCACAGTGAATATTTTAATACTGATTGCAGAAAAGAATATTAGATTTCATAAAGGGTGAGGAAAACCTTCACACTGAAGTAACAAAACAGGCTTCTGTCTTTCAGTATGCATGCAAGATGTGCTGTAGGGTTTTTTGCATTTGAAGATGGAGTAATCAAAGCAGATTGCTTAAACTAATCTTGTGAGTCTTTTTCTTTTAGGACAAATCAATTAGCACTAGCTTACCTGTCCTAGATTTAATAGATGCCATTGCACCAAAAGCAGTTCGTCCAGAAATGGTCAAGAGAGAAGACCTTTCTTACCAAGATAAATTGAATAATGCCAAGTAAGTTTTAAACAAATGCTTCGTATTTTCTTGAAATGCAGGAAGTGCATGAATTCACAGTGTAATGCATGATTTACTGATTTGTTAAGAGAAAGATGACACTAATATTAACTGATTTTTTGAACAGAACATAAGTTCTAATATTATTGGGTTATTCTTCTAGTGTATCTAAAATATGAACTCAAATTCACAGCTGATATGATTTACCACCACTGCACTGCAATTGGTTTCTTAATAGTTTGCCATGACTCATATTGGTTTTGACCAAAATAAATGCTTTGATAACCAGTAGCAAAACATCTGCCAGTACAATTGTCAGTACATGCTTTCTTCACAATAATGTTCATTTTCTAGTAGAGCCTAAGTACTGATTAAACAGGCATATCCTGCTATTGAAATCTGGTTTTGTTGTGAATTATGACATATTAGTAGATGCCAGAAAAATAACAGTATTTGTTTTCTCTTGTTTTCTAAGGTATGCCATTTCAGTTGCTCGAAAAATTGGTGCTCGTATTTATGCTCTCCCAGATGATCTGGTTGAAGTGAAGCCAAAAATGGTGATGACAGTGTTTGCATGTTTGATGGGAAGAGGACTGAACAGAATAAAATAATGAAGACATGTAATATAACTTTCTGCCATGTTAAGCACGATGAATGCCTCGCAGTTTACAGACTTCTGAAGCTTACTATGAGAAAAATTGTATGCACAAATACACTCATCAATTATCTTTTAATAATGTATTTATATTAGTTAATTTTATTCAATTTCATAACACATGAATTATTTATGGATAATACTGTTTCCAGAACATGTTCATTAACAAATTAACATCATAGACTTGTATTGCTTGGAAAAGCCCATATAAATCAAGCTTCATTTGTATTAGTTTCCATAGCATTGTAAGAATCTGCATTGTTTTACATATGTTGTTTCAGGACCAGTTATGAAACACTTTGATTTTTGTGGGTGTTACTTACATGTAGTCATACAAATCTCAAGGTGCATTCCAATCCCGTTGGATTTGACTCCAAACTGCACAGAATTATCATCCTTGCCTTATTCTTGGAGAGCTTAACTCCTGTTGGAGCCAATAAGGGTCTTGTCATTGACTTCAGTGAGAGCTATTAAAGGCCTGTGATAATGTCTGGTAACTAATGAATACTGATTAAACTGATGAAACTTTTTTGTGGGAATAATCTTTAAATGTATGTAGTAGTTTTGTTCTGATACTTAGCAGAAGCTTTTACAAACGATGTTGTACGAAAAAACAGCAATAGAAAGCAGAAATCCTGTCATTATTATGTCTGCATATGTGTTAAGTTTTGCAGTTGGCCTAAACAGCTGTTGGTTGAGTTTTTTTAACCTTTTCATAAAATATTGTATTAAGAAAACAATAAAGAGCTGGCTCGTCCAGTATGGGATTTCACATTACTGTACTGCATTTCCTTATAGATGATTCCTTTGATTTTTCTAAAGTGTGTATTGCGTGTGCAGAGTTTTGTGTAGAAAGATCGGTGCATTTTCTGGGTGAGATGAAGTCCATAATTTTTTCTTAGTAATTTTGAAGTAAGTATTTGTACTCCTTTTTCATCAGCTGTAAATTTTCACTAATCATGCTGGAGCTGGACATTTAATAAAATTGTTACCAAAAGCCAAACAATAAGAAAACTAAATAAAAATGAGATTATTTTTTTAAGTATGAAGCTTCTACTTTCTCTCAGCTCCTGAAACCAGTCCTAAGTGTGGCAAAACCCGAGAATCCTGATAAGTGAGCAGTTGGACTAAATTTTACATCTTCACTATCTTGCACACAACATAGCAACAGTAAGGGATGCATCCATCCAGTTTTCATTATGTAGTGGGATAAAGGCGACTGGAGGCAATTAAGTGCTTGGATTTGAATCCATGTGCCTCTGCTTACTGGTTTGTATTGTTTGCACAAGGTGCTTGATTTACTTGGTTTCTATTCCCGGTTCAAGATGATGACAGAGTTTTGGACAGAATTTGAGTTCTGGAGACAATTCAGTCCACGTCCTCATTCAAGAGACGTTAAATGGAGGCTTACTTAGTATCTATAAGAATAAATGATCTCTTATTAAATGATATAATCCTGAAGTACTGTATTCACCTGCCAGGCATCTGGTAGCTTACTTCATAAAACCCAGTATTTCCTGTTTTATAAACTATTGTTGTAAGTGTCCAGAATTACTTTAACGTTGCTTTGATGAAACTGAAATGGGTTTTCATAGGCACCCATCTGATGCTGGGGTGAGCAGGGCCGCAGTTACCTGGATACTGGGAGAAAACAGAGTTAAGGGCAAACGCAGCCGTGGGGGAGCCAGCAGCTGCTGCAGCGTGCGCGCTCCGTGTCCTACCTCGCAGGTAGCCTGCGGTCCCCTGCCCTCGGCGCAGCGGCGGCGGCTTCGGGCCGCGGCCCCAGCGCTCCGCCCGCCTGCGCTTCCCTGGCGGCGGGGCCGGAGCCTGCGCACTGCGGCGGGGAGCGGCCGCCCGGCCCGGCCCGGCCCTGCCCTGCCCTGCCCTGCCCTGCCGGCCCCGCCCGGCCCTGCCCTGCCCGCCCGCCGGGGGTGACCTGGCCGGGGCCGCTGCCCGGCTCGGCCGCGGTGCCGAGGGGCAGCGGGGGAGCTGCAACACCGCCCCGCCCGCGCCCGCATGGGCCTGGCGGAGTCATGGCCGCCCTGTACCAGAGCGCGGACCCGTCCGCCTCGGCCTCACCCAACAAGCTGCTGGCACTGAAGGATGTGCGGCAGGTGAAGGAGGAGACCACGCTGGACGAGAAGCTTTTCCTACTGGCCTGCGACAAAGGTACCGGCCCCGCCGCCCGGCCCGACCCCCCTCGAGGTCTCGGCCGCTCGCTCCGAGGGCCCGAGCCGGGGCCGGGTGTCAGCCCTGCGCTGGCCTCCCCTCGGCCCGGGGTGCGGGTCCCGCCGCTCGGCTGCTGCTGGGGCACCGCGTCGTCCGGGCCCGCCGCCTCCCGCGCGCCCCTGAGCGGGAAGGGAGGCGCGGGGCCGGCTCCTCCTGCGTTCGTGAGGGAGTTGGTTTGTGTCGGAGGAGTTTGGAAGGTATTGGCTGTGTTCGCTGTTAAAAGAGTCTCTGAGTAGAGAGCTGCTGTTAAAATCGGGTCTTATCTAGACATCCCCAGGATAAGCGAGACCAGCATCTTATAATTTGCGCCATTGGTGGCGGATGGGAAGAGATTTTTCTTTCTAAAATATGCTGCTTGCTTTAAGTCTATATTTAGTTACCTTTGAGTCGAAACGTGGCCTTAAATCAAACTGACCTTAACAGGTCTGAAACGCTGGACTCCGAGGTATGCTTTTAATGGTGTGCTGCATGGCTCTGCGTGCTTGGGGCATAAGCATGGCTGCAGGAGCTGGAGCTGCGTCCTGCCCCGAGTTTAGGTTAGCTCACAACCACAGGGGTACTTCTGCAGTGACATTCGCCAGCGAGCTTGGGAGCTTTGCTCTGGGGCTGTCGGTGGTGGGATGCCTTGCTGTTACATAGCCGGTGCAGTCTGTCCTGAACATCAGAGGAAGGCACGTATTTCTGACTTTAACTATAAACGTAGGTTCAGAGAACTGAAAGGCTGCATTACAAAAAATGTAACAAAACCCACTTGTCTGTATAACAGCTGGTTCAGTACTCTTGCAGGCTCGGTATGTATTTTACTGCATGTAGGAGTATTCTACATATACTTCTGTAAGTATTCTACACTAAGGTCTGTCTTGGTCATGGTCTTCTATGTTGCAAAGTAATTTGTTATCCTAAAGACAGTTTTGTAAACCACCCGTGCTTTTGTGTGTGTTTGTTTTTAGGACTGGAAGTAAAGGGGTGGATTAAAGTACATGTCTGGTGCTTTCCTGAAAAGAGATCTCCTGAAACATCTTTAGTTTTCTCCCTGATGATAGAATGCTTATCTACCTTGACTTCTTACATGTCTGATACTCTCAGTGTCTGTTGTCAGCTATGGAGTAGTGTCGTTTGATGCTACCTGGTACTTAAAATGTTCACATACTTTTATTGCTTTATAATACGAAGTGATATCCCTGCCTTACTTGTGCAGGTGACTATTACATGGTTAAGAAACTCTTAGAGGAAAACAGCTCAGGTGGAATGAACATAAATTGTGTGGATGTGCTTGGACGAAATGCTGTTACCATAACCATTGAAAATGAAAACTTGGACATACTACAGCTGCTTTTGGATTATGGCTGCCAGGTATCCAACACACTTTTATTAAAAATATTCGGTGTAGTCATGTATCTTCTTTGTTAATCTGTCAGAATTTGGACATAAATACAGTCTGCCTTTTAGGCAGTTCAGTTCTTTTTCCAGTAAATTGGAAAAAGTAATTGTGAAAGTGGTTTCGTCTCACAAGTTGACTTTTCTAGTGGGATTTTATTGGCAAATGTATAAGTAACATTTTCTATGGTATTAAAAAGTTTGCATTTTATTTTAAACGTTACTCCTGTTGCTGATACAGTGCATGCATTATCTTCAAGAAAAAAAAAAGGTATATGGTATGAGTGCCTCATATTAAAAAGTGTAAAATGCAAAAATCCTTTTGGCTGTAGAATATATTAACTTTAAAAATGGTAACACAGAAAAATTCATGTTATATTAGTGGATTTTCAGTTGAGGCAAACATGCATTTCTGCAGTGCTTTCTTGTTAAACTTGATCTCTGCTTGATGGCAGGGCACTTTCCTACCAACATGACTTCTTTAACTGTATGCAGCATCTCTTCTGCTGCTGGGAGAGGTGAAGCTATGATGGCTTAAATATGTAAGACAGGGGAAAGTAGCATCTTCTATTACATTGTTTCATATTGGGCAAGAATAAAACCACAAGCTTTTCCCCATCTGAATTAATGGCAGTAATAAAAGCTGTGTCATTTTCTTTTATTTTTTTAGAGCAAAAATCTGAATTTTTGGAAATGAATCAAAAAGAATAATATAATCTGTAGGGAAAACGAAAAGCTGCTTATCTCAGCTTAATAGAGGTGCAGAAGTGGTTGGTTACCAGCCAAGAAGGAAAAAGCTTATTTTCCTAGCTGGACCCCACAATTACAAATCCAGGGTTGAAGTATCCTGTATGCCTAAGCTGTGTTACACAAACATTTACTTTTAATGTGTCTAATAACCTGGTAGACTGTGTCTTTAAACTTGATTTTTGCAAGTCTTATGCATCATCTTTGCTGGAAAGTAATTTACGCAATTGATTCCTCTGCTGTTTGTGCAATGAAACAAATTGTCACTAAATCTTTGTGAACTCCTGCAATGGCAACCTGAATTTGTATCCTGATCATATGTCTGGTGATAATACAGAACATATCTTAGTACTTTAAAAATGAATTTTAAAAAATATATTAAAAAATGCAGTTTGTCTTGAGTTTGTCTCTTTATGCTGTTTAAGTTACTGCTGTTTTCACATATGATTTATTTTCTTTCCTTAGTCCTCGGATGCACTTTTGGTGGCTATTGACTCAGAAGTGGTGGGAGCTGTTGACATTCTACTTAATCACCGACCCAAACGATCCTCCAGACCAACCATTGTGGTTAAGCATTGTTACTCCTTGATTTTTGGTTGGGAAGGCTATTGCTTTTTGGGTATCTGTAATATTTAAAACAATGTTCTTAAATTCTGCATCTCTAAAGTGACAGAATCTGGACACTAGGGATTATTTTTGTAGCCTCTTTTGTCTTGAAAGATTAAATACGTTATTTTGCTTTATCACCTAAAGAATCCAGTGGCTTTATACCTGACAAACACGTGCCTAGTTCAGAAGAGAAAAAAACCTAGTGGTTATAAATCTTTTCTAGTAGTCTGTTTGCAGGGTGGTTAGCAGCCTTGAATTATAAAGGGTTTTTTCATGTATTGAAGCTTCATAGATTTTTAGAGCAAATCTATAAACATCAGACCTTTACCTTGAAATTAATCAGTTGAAACTTACCTTGTCAATGATTAAGCACCAAAGAACTTTTGAAAGCACAAGGTGAGGTAGAGGTAGGGAAGGAATAAGGTGTTGTGTAACTTTCAGGGTATTTTTTCTCCACTTCAATAGTAAATACAATAATTTTTTTCACGAACTAGACCAGAATAACAGTTTTTAATATCATATATATGTTGGAAAAATAGACAGTATTTCTATGTAAATTAACCAGAAACATATCTGAATCTGTTACTGTTTTTCAGTATTTATCTGGCAGGTTTTTACCTGACTGTTGTTACATATTTTTCCTTCTTTTCATATTATGAAACATTGGAAAGTATTTTGAAGGAGAAATTCTTGGTTGAACAGTCAAAAACCCCCTTACATATAGTAGAACTGTAGGTAATAAATTTACATACTTCCTACATTTTATTCCAGAAATTAATGGAACGCATTCAGAACCCAGAGTACTCAACAACCATGGATGTGGCACCAGTAATTTTAGCTGCTCATCGTAACAACTATGAAATTCTCACCATGCTGTTGAAGCAAGACATATCATTACCCAAACCTCATGCTGTGGGCTGTGAGTGCACACTGTGCACTGCCAAGAACAAAAAAGATAGTCTGCGACATTCCAGGTAAGACTCAGCAGTCATAGGCCATAATGAAAAGATTCTTAATTCTCAGGTATTGCCTGGGTCAGATTCAGTGTGTTTCCTGTTTCTTTTTAAGGTAAAGTTTGTGAGTGGATTCCTTTAATATATTGTAGCTCCTTTTGTGAGAGATGGTAGTTCTTGGGGATGGGTTGTGCCTGAAAAGGCTGGTGGGAGGCAGTGGCTTTTTTTCCATTTTGGTTTTATACTTCTAGTCATTGTGCATAGTCACTAAGTGCCTTTCCTTTCTACCAGTTGTGTCTCAAACACTCTAGCTACCTTTGGCTTGGGGCCATAGGGACTACACAAATAAAATTTTTCTCAAGTTAGTTAATGCTTGGGGTTTGTGAGCTGGAATGAGGAGGTGGCTAATTCTGTATCCTGTTCCTAAAAGGGTTTATGTGGCATGGATTGATGAATGCAAACTAAAGACAATTTTTCTCTTTTCTTCTTTGGTATTTTTGAAAGTAGAAAGCTTTTTAATAAAGATTCAAATGAGGAGAGGGATTTAGCAATCTGGGAAATATTTTGTGTGGTTAACTTGAGAATGTATTTAAGGGTTAAATAAATTTAATATGCGTGAGGATAAAAAATCACAGAGTTCAAAGATTGTAAGTGTACTGTAATTACAATACACTATTAATTATTGCATAATTACACCAGTCTGTATCCAAAATACTAAAAAATAAGGGAAGTGAGAGTATTTGAGTTTTTGGTAGTGGGCTGGTACAGGCCACCTTCTGGTATCCATCCTATACCCCACGCCATTAACTTGAGTATGAGTAAAGATGTCAGGGCATCCCAGGCAGACAAACAATAGAAATATTTGAGATAGCAGCTCTTATTTAATCTAGAACTTCTGCTGATGTGCTGATAACAGTGGAAGTAGTGAGGAAAAGAAAAGGGAACCAGTTTGGCTGATTTTGGATACCTAGGGGTTCTAAATATATAATTAGACAGGACACACTGCATTTGATGTTTGTAGTGTCTGATTTTAACAATCCAAATTGTTTCATCTTTCAGCTGGCTATTTTAGGCAAACCTTTGGAACAGGTTCTGATTTGAAGTTGCTAATGAAATGAAACATGCTCATTTTGCTTGCTGTTCTTTTGTCACAGGTTTCGTCTGGACATTTATCGGTGTTTGGCCAGTCCTGCCTTAATAATGTTGACAGAGGAGGATCCAATCCTACGAGCTTTTGAACTCAGTGCAGACTTGAAAGAACTAAGCCTTGTTGAGGTTGAATTCAGGTAGGAATTGAAAACACAAATCAATTTGAATACTTTTATGAAATTACAGGTGTAGAAATACATATGCATTAGAAAATGTTTATTCCTAATTTTTTGTAAGTGAAGTGTTTAAACTGATAATTAGATGTAATAAGTTTTATAATATAATTTATGCCTCATTACTAGTCATTTTGACAGTTAATTACTCTAAATCCTTTTAGGTATAGACATTTCAATGCATGTAGTTGCACCAACAGTTCAAATTTCAGCTCTACTCTGCAAAAACAAACAGAAATTATGCTAAATGCTGACTTATTTGGAAATCACACACCTATTAATCATATCAATATCTCATTAGTACTCTGCACTTTTTTTCTGTATCAGGGTAGAAATATGCAATACCTTCTTTATACTGACCTGACTCACGTTGAAAGTTGTTTTGGGTTTTGTTTCTTAATTTTGCTCCTTATAATATAAGACTTTGAAGAGGGCGTGTGTGTATGTATGGTTACATATATATGTGTATATATTTAAAATATGCTTATGTATGTAGAAGACTTCATGCTGAAAATGCTCTATATGATGAACAAATGCTCAGTATAATTTCATGTTTAAACAATGCAGATTTCTACCATTTTGTAACTTACAGGCATAAAAGCTTTCCAAGAATGTGAAAGCAAGTGTTTCTATACAGTAAAATTCTACTTTCCTAAACAACATATGAATTTTCTAGATTTTAGCTGCTTATCTTTGTTATTAAGAGTTCATTTTTTGGATTTTTGTGATACAGCTTGGTATTAAAATGGACTGTGTGCAAGGTGAGATAAGGAAATCGTGTGGTTTCTTTTCATGTGTTTAATATATTAATACATAATATTTAGTGAATAGACTAGTTTTCAGATGACAGGAATAAAGCAAAACGTCAAACAATTTCCCATCCAGTAGGAAAGTCCAAGTGGTTACTTACCAGTGCCATATTTTGTGACTGCTACACTTTCTCATCTCCTGGAAATAACTCTAAGCTTTAACTCTGTGTATGGAAATCATGACATAAGAATTTGTATACTGTAAGTCTGTTTGTCAGATTTTCTCTAGTGATCTTGCAAACTAAACTGAAGTGTAATTGTCATGTTATGTGGGGAAAACTACTCAGAGTTGTCTTAGGAATGCTTGGACCTTGACATAGGACTTCTGGGGTGGTTTCTTTTAATTTGTCTTGACATATCACACAATCCCAACCAAAAATGTATCATTCATGATTTAATGGAAAATACAGGACCACTGGAATAGTACATACTGCTTCTGTGTATTTCAGAAATGATTATGAGGAGCTCGCTCAACAGTGCAAAACCTTTGCTAAAGATTTACTTGCACAAGCGCGGAATTCCCGGGAGCTGGAAGTGATTCTCAATCACACCTCCAGTGATGAACATGTAGACAAGCGAGGATTGTTGGAAGAGAGGATGAACTTAAGCCGTTTAAAACTTGCAATCAAGTATAATCAAAAGGAGGTTTGTCTTTGCAGTAACTTGATAGACTTTCCATATCATATTTTGCTAGTAATTAATTACTTTGTTGTTCTGCCTCTGGACACAGAAGTGGAAATAAATTTACAGGAGTTATAGAAGAGATGTTAATATACAGGGTATCAGTATGTGAAGCAGGGATGCTGCAAGATACTGAGTGTTTCTTCAGTGTTTATTGTGGAGATGAATGCAGTATTTTCTGTATTGAAGTATAGACTACTGCTTTTTTATGAACAGCTCTGGTAGTGGTAATTATTTATTCCGATTCTCATTAAATCCTGGCCAAGAGAGGCATGGATCCTTAGGTGCCAGACATGATTTATCATCTTCTCACTGGTCATTAACTGTTCAGCTTTGTCTCAGGCCTTGCCTGTGCTGTTCAGTAATTAGGTTGGACCTGTGCTGGTACAACTGAATAGCCCCTCTGTTCCAGAATAGCAACACTTTTTATGCCATCAATATGCAACTTCCTCCATGGAGAAGGTTATTGTCATTTTTGTCCCTTCATAAATTATAGCTCTAGTTTTCTGTGCTGGAAGGCAAATGGGTATTTGTGAGATTCTAGTACAAGGATCAAGGACAGAGTGGAAGTTTCCTTTTCATGCAAAATCCGTTTTTAGTTAGCATTTGCAAAAGGAATTATATAATTTTGTCTGTTCTACATGTTTAGGCTTAAACTGTTTGTGAAACTGTTGAAATACATAGCATTTAAAAGTCATAAGTGTAGTTCTGGACTGCCCTACAACCAGCATTACACATTTCTGGTACGCATTCATCAAGCACACTGAAGTATTTTGGTGTTCGTCTGGGTTTGAGCATAGCTTGTTTTTACTGCAGGTCTTGGAAAATAACATCTTTTTTGTGCTGTATGAGGAAAGTATCTGCAGAACTTGTTTTAGTCCTGACAAGATTACTGTAGAGACAGTTTTTGTGATGCATTATAAAATGTGGTAACAGCAAGGTTCTTTTTGTTGGTATTTTTTCAACTAAATGACAAACGATTCTCTAATGAGATACATTCTTTTGTAACTCTGCGGTGTGATGTTATTGATCTGCTAGATTCTAAATAATTAAAAATCAAAACTAATTCTTAAACTGAAAACCATTAGAAGTCTAGTGTGTATAATTACATTTAGTTGCTGGCTCTAGAAGGAAATTAAAATAACGGATGTTTATGTTCATCGTGGGTCCATAGCAATTAGGTCTCTTACGAGATAATTATTTCAAGTTGATGTTCTTGCCTTTCCCTGTTAAGTGGTAGCTACATATAGGTAGAAAATTAATTTTAATGATGTGACTTAGTAATGTGTATTAAGAAACCTGAGAGTGATTCCTTGTTTGTTTCTCCCCCTCCTTCTCCCCCAGTTTGTTGCCCAGTCCAACTGCCAGCAGTTTCTCAACACGGTGTGGTTTGGACAGATGGCCGGCTATCGGCGCAAGCACACCTTCAAGAAGATCCTGACTGTTCTGATGGTTGGCATTTTCTGGCCAGTTTTGTCCCTGTGTTACTTGTTAGCCCCTAAATCTCGAGTAGGTCGAATAATTCACACTCCTTTTATGAAGTTTATTATTCATGGAGCTTCGTATTTCACATTTCTGTTATTACTTAATTTGTATTCCCTTGTCTACAATGAGAATAAGAAGAATACAATGGGACCAGCCCTGGAGAGAATTGACTATCTTCTGATAATATGGCTTATTGGTAAGTATGATTTGAGTGATTGGATGACAACTGCTGAATATATATAAAATTGCCAGTTAAGTGGTACATCAGCAGTAAGTAATATCTCAGTCTTTCATTACCAGTTCTGTAATGCTTGACTGGAGAAGTAGTTAATAATAAAACTTGGACTTGCTGCAGCATTGGCACGTGGTTTAAAGATAAAAGTGTATGTTGTGTATGTTTATGTATTCATGCTCCATCTTACTGTAAGAGATTTAAGGTGTGCATTTACCTCATGCTTGTTTCGAAACACAAAAACAAGTGTTTTTTTCCCATGTTATGGTCTTCCATGTTTTTGTATGTCATGGTCACCGATTATCGTAACTGTACCAGAAAGGCTGCATGTCACTTCTGGTTGATGCAGCAGAGGGAGCACAATTATAATTTTTGTTGAGTTCTCAAGAACTTTTGGTTGAAAATTCATAAAACCTTTTACCTTGTTTTTGGTTGTCTGGCATGCAATTTTTTTACATTAAAATTTGCCTTTCTTAATGTAAGGTAATTAGATATGTATCATTTGTATCGTTGGACTTGTAAAAAGCAGTGATAGAGTGAAAAACAACATAGTTTTTATCTAAGTAATTCTGTGGGTGATTTATTTCATGCTTTAGGGTGAGGGGTTTTTTGTGTAATGGTGGTTCCTTTCACAATTGAGCTGTATTAAAACTGTTGAGCAGTTCTTGCAGATTTTGGAAATATTTAGTATCCCCCACACAAATACAGGCAGGTCTTAAAAGAAACTTGAAAACTTCAAATTTTGAGTACAATTCAGATTCCTCCTTTGCTTTGAAATTAAATATTGTAATTTTATAAATTCTTTTGTTCCATCAAGTCTGCTGTAGACAAAGTATGTCATTAGGTGGTCTTGGTAATTTTAATTAAAGGCTATAGACATATATTTTTTTCTGCATGTAATATTCTAATGTGGATTTCAAGTAGGATTTAAAAATTATATCTAAGCAATATAGTAATTAAAATCGGGTTATTTTTCACATTACTGATTCTCAAGTTTTTAAATAGTAATTGCATTTATAATTAAATGCTTATTTTGTAATGACATTATACTGATTCCATAAAAATATTCTAAGTTGATAAAGATTTAGAAAATTTAGAAAATTTAGAAAATGTTCTACAAAATCAACTGGAATGAAAAGAATCAAGTATCAGGATTCACTTACATTATTATATTCTATAGTCCCATTAAAATACTCCCTAAAAATCATTGTCAGAATGGCCACAGCAGAATTTCTAATGTTTCAGGCTAGTAGCAAGTTCTATGTTGTTCTGGATAAACTTTCAAAATCATGAATACAAATGTCTTCCATGCAAAAATGAAACAACAGAACTCCACTTCTTGTGTGTGTAAATACCATCTTCTCCATTTCCTTTTACTGATTCTGTAACAAGTTTAGTGTAAAATACATGGTGATCATATGTAAAATAATATCTGTTCAGTACAATGGCTTCACTTCCCTGTTTGTTTTTTTGTTTTGTTTTGTTTTGTTTTTTTGCCTGCAGGAATGGTGTGGTCAGATGTCAAGAGGCTCTGGTACGATGGTTTAGAAGATTTTTTAGAAGAGTCCCGCAATCAGCTTAGTTTTGTCATGAATTCCTTGTATTTGGCAACTTTTGCCCTCAAAGTTGTTGCCCATAACAAGGTGAGCACCAATCTTCATAGATCCAAAGCTCCTCTGAGACTGGCTGAGCAAATATGATTTTAGTACATTGCTGCAAAATACGTTAAGGTGTATTACATGTGGTATGTTAGTAGTAGGGTGTTGTGGTTAAGTGTAAACATTAGTAATAGCCTACAGTGTGGATGCAGTGTAGGCTTTGGGCTTAAATGCTCTCTGTGGTATGGGCCATTGAGTTGTCAAGACCTTGGGTCTTGCTGCACCTTGGTCTTCAGAGAATAGTTGATGAGGCAAATAGCAGTTAGAAAACACATCAAGACATGTCTAAGTGCTTGGAAACCCCAAACAGAGCTAATGTCTTCCTTGTAAAAACTGGCTGGTCTTCCAAATGGCTTGAGCTTTTTTTAGGGAAATGCATCTCATCAGATTTGGCATTTGAGCTTGCCTGATTCCATAGGTCAGTACTTTGCAGAAAGCTAATAGTATTCTCTGTGTTTGGATTGCCTGATGCCTTTTTGTTGCAGAAAGTTTTATTTCGCTTTTGAGTACACATACTCGAATGTCATAAGTGGTGGTGGTGGATTTTTAATTGATTTTTGCTTGGTGGGGCTTTTTTGATTGGGGTTTTCTTTGGTAGTAAGGATAAAAGCCCTGAGACTATAGAGGAGCCTTGCCTTGTCTCTATAAAAAGCCATCTGGATTTGATTGAAAATAGGAGTTTTGAAAACGATCATTGCCATTCTATTGCATGTGTTGTTAACCGCACAGCACATGGCAAACTGCCAGACCAATTGAATGTGTATATTTCAGCAAAATCCAAGCCAGTGCAGTAGCACCGTTATTGTGTCTTGAAAACTGTGAGTTGACAGCTGTCTGGCAGTTGGGAGGGAAATAAACTGGTTCAGTTCTACCCAACTTGGTGTTTGGCTCATTCCCTATCCTAGCATTGATTCAGAGGCTGGTAATCATTTAGAAAGGGAGGCTCCATTTCTTGGAAAAAGACTGGAAAAAGACTAGAGGGAGAATGCCACATTGGGCTGCCTTCCCAGCCATTTGCTTTGCAACCAGCATGTCTCTAGTATTAGTTCCTTTGCTGAGATAAGAGCTCATTGTTGCCAATTTAAATTGTTACCTTTTTGAAGATGCATGACTCCTGTCCTATAGACTAGGCATATAATGGGGGTTTTGCTCCTTTTATGTTGCAAAATTTATTTTAATAGTTTATAAATTATATAGAAAACCAAGTAAAAATGTTCAGTTTGTATCTTAGGTCCATTGTAGGCACTGAAACTGTAAGAAATAAAGGAAGAGTCTCTGTAGCAGAATGATTTGTACACATGAAATGCAGTGTATAAAAAAATACTTACCCCTATTTCTTGCCATCTTTGTGCAGCAGACTTTTGGGCAAGTTATTATAAAGCAACTGTGAGTTCCTTAGTTTTCGAATGTCCATTTTGAGACAGCAGAAGCTGGTAATGTAAATGCTGAATGTTTCAGCCAAACTGAAAGTTAGCAATCTGTGGATATTCCCTGAATAAGCTGAATAGTAGTACTTAGTGGATAATACTTCAATCAACGGTTTACTTGTGATTCCCATTCTCTGCAGCCACTGATAAAATCCGTTGAAGGAACCCCGAGTCATAAGTCTTTCCAAAACTGGTTAAGATCAGCTGTCACCACATTGCAATTGCATGTGTACATTGGTTTTCTTTGTAGCATTTCAATCTTATTTTTGATTGAGGCCTATTGTAGTAGGCAATGTATGTGTTTATAAAGTGCCTAAGTCCCTGTTTCAATAGACCAGCAAAACAGAGTAGAAGTGAAAGCAGAACAGAGGAATAAATGGTTTGAACAAGTGAGTGGCAGAGTTAGGTGTTGAACTTAAATTGTCTGATTTCCGGCTCCCTCTGGAATGGCTTTAAAATTCCTTTGTCTGAAAGAGGTATGACATCTATGAGTGATATATGTTCATTTCATTTATGCTCCTACCTGTTTTGGAAGCAGAAGTGGGAAGAGGTGTATGGATGAATTTCTGTATTTATAATGTCAGTGATCTCAATTTGTCCTTTTTATGTTGCAGTTTCATGATTATGCTGAAAGGAAGGACTGGGATGCATTCCATCCTACCCTAGTGGCAGAAGGTCTTTTTGCCTTTGCAAATGTTCTTAGTTACCTGCGTCTCTTCTTCATGTACACAACCAGCTCCATTCTGGGACCACTCCAGGTGAATATAATTACTGCATGAAAAAGTGTTAAACCTAATTTGCTATCAAGAGTCTTACTGAAAATAGGAAAAGAAAATGTTAAAGAAAGAAAGTGAAAAGTAGAAGGAAGTGATACTGCATTGAAGTTTGATTTTTTTTTTATTAATCTCTTGTGTAAAACCTACTGATTTAGATGGGAAAAGGTAAGAAAAAGAGTGAAAGACCTTGTGTAGTTCAGTTAAGGTATTCTTCCATGATAGCTGTACCTATACTGTCTTTTTGTTTTCATCTGTTTTAAGCTTAACATACCACCTAAGTTTTCACAGTTTGAAAAGTGTAAGGATCAGGTTCTTCCTGTAAAGTTTTATGCAAATAATTGCCTTCTTATCTCTAAAGAGATAGATGAATGAAGTGTGTAGCAAGGAAGAGTAATCAAGAGCCTTTCTGTTTATGTCTGTGATCTCATTGAAGCTGCACCTTGAGTTGTGCAAATTGCTTTTGTTTGAAAAATATAAATCTCTCAAGAGTATTGCAATAGTCACCTATTTATTGGCAGTTATAAGAAGGGAGAACAGGTTTCTTCCTACTTGGAATTTGTTGGAGCCTTCCACTGAGTAGGGATGACAGTAAAACCTCCCACATTTTAATTACCTAATTTTCTGTTATACATTTTAAATGGAAATGTATTTGCACACTTTGAAAAAAATTAAAGTCTTGATGTTGCATTAAGCATTAGGGTTGTACAGATTGATTGAACACTGAAGTCACTCCACATTTTAAAGAGATTCACTGTTTAATGTGCATATTTATTTATGTACTAGATCTTTCACAAGTTTTTTATTAGAAGGCTGTGTTATGAAATTTTCCAAGTAAATAAAAACAGTCAACAGTCACCCCATTCAGAGGCACACAGGAGCTTATGTTATTACTGCTGGCCGAAGGCTGGTGCAACAACTCTTACAGTATTTACTGAAAGTAGGTCACAGAGTTCAAATGGTGGTAATCAAATATGGCATGGAAACCCAACAGTGGGGGGTGGGGGAAGGCAGCTACCCTGTTCTGTTGGCTCTTAAGAGTTATTTTTAAGCATTCAGTTACTTGACTCATTGGTTAATAAAACCTGTTATAATCCAGATTTGTAAATTGGCTGTATGTGGTGCTTTTTATTGTTAACAGAAAGTAGAATAATACTCCCCTAGATTAGATAATTAGATTTCAAGTGCTTAGAAATTGTAAATACTTACAGAGGGAAAGTGTAAACCTATGAAGAAAGCAACTGGCATTTGGGATGGGTTATTACACTCTATGCCAAACAAAATAGTTTCAGGCAGTTTGCACTTTTTGTGCATTCCTGTTTCATCTACATTGTCTCTCTCTTAGCTGGAACCATGTGTGAATTAAAAAGTTAATGTTGTTGGGATTTAGGTTGGGGTTTTTTCCTTAAAGGGTTAGATGTGATGAAACAGTTCAATGGGGAGTACAGTCATCCTCTGACCAAACACGCACACAGTTGGTGCAGAGCTCTGCCCACAGCTGCAGAGTCTCCATGACCATTACAAACTGTACAAACTCTGAATGTGCTGTGCTGCAGGAGGTACTGGATGATTTCCAACAGCAAAAGAGGGAGCAGGAATTCATCTCCAGAAAAGCTGTACTTGCAAAACCTGGCAATTGTGTTACAGTTCTGTACTATGATTTGGTACAGATTTTGATTCATATAAGACTAGGTTTTCCACACACCGATTTATATAGATTAGATTTACCCAATCCCTTTTTACATATACTTGTGTTCTTTATAATGGTACACTGTTCTGAAGAAATTTGTAGGAAGACTAAATTATGTAAACACTTTGTGCTGGGTCTGTGTAAAACGTTGTGCTTATGTCAAAAGCAAATCAAAGTCTTTCCTTTGGAAAAAAATCACAAGCGTATGTTTAGGTTTTTTTTAAAGGTGCTGTATTTCTAATGTTGCAAAGTTCTGTATAGGATATTTTGAATTAGAAACTTAATGATCCAGCTTTACTGTCATGCCTTCTATGCTTTGTTCTTCAATTTCTGTGTGCCTACACATGTGTTTATTTGAAATCATATATAAAATGTACAGTGAACTAAGTCTGTATTCTGCAGATGGGCTTTAGTATACTGCCTTTTTTTTATTAGTGATAAATTATGATTCCAAATGTTTTGATTAATTCAGTGTTCTTGTAAGTGTTTTATTAACTTTCTGTGATGGCGTTTTCTGTTCAAATGCGTTTACTGCTTTTGTCTGTTGACCTGTGAGTTCCTTATTACCATTCATATTGCAAATAAATAACAAGGTGTACATAATGTTGCTTATGGTTATTTGGAGGATACTGATTTTCCAGGTGATGTTAAAGCTACTTACATTTTCTTTTTAATATCTAGAATTTTTCTCTGAAGAACAGTACAAGGGTATCTCCTGACCTTAAGGTCTGTTTGGCATATCAAAATTTAACTTTAAGATGCAAATAGATTTTTTGTTGATCAAAGGCTGAAGGAGACAATACAAATAGAAATAACTACATGTTTTACTAAAATTAGAAATAAATCTATTTCACAGATTTCAATGGGGCAGATGCTACAAGATTTCGGAAAATTTCTGGGCATGTTTCTTCTTGTCTTGTTCTCATTCACAATTGGATTGACACAACTTTATGATAAAGGATTTACTGTAAATGAAGAAAAAGACTGTGCGGGCATTTTCTGTGAACAACAGAGCAATGACACATTCCATTCGTGAGTTTGATACCTGTAACATAACTGCATTGTTTTAGCCCTTAATCCCTAGTAATTAAACAAAACTGGATTTTTTCACTGATCTTGAATTTACATTAAACACTTTTGGTGTTAGGTTTACCTAACCAGATTTTTTTTCTTGTTTTTGTAGGTTTATTGGTACATGTTTTGCTCTCTTTTGGTATATATTCTCCCTGGCACATGTTGCAATCTTTGTGACACGTTTTAGCTACGGTGAAGAATTACAGTCTTTTGTGGGTGCTGTTATTGTTGGGACCTACAATGTGGTGGTTGTGATAGTATTAACTAAACTCCTTGTGGCAATGCTTCACAAAAGTTTTCAGCTGATAGCAGTAAGTGGTTTCTGATTAATTACCAATTACCAGTATCTTTTGATTTTACACAAATTTCTTCCTGTGATATGTAGACTCATGATGTACAGATCTCATGGATGAGCTCTGTCTGTGAGCTCATATTTTTCCTTCAAATAAGAGCTGTTTATTTACTTGGATTAAAAAAAATTGTAATGTTCATGTTGAATATGTGCAGGGCTTTGGCCCACTGGGAATTGATGACTTTCTAGATGCAATGGCTGTTCAAATGCTGGTTTTGGTATGTGTGGTGCTTTGGCATTTGATCTGGGGTTATACCTTCTGAATTTTATACTAGAGTATATAGTGAATTGTAGAAAGATGTACTTATTTTAAGTATTTAATATTAGAATATTCAAACAAACCTATTAAAATACTCTGTAATCTATCTATTAAAATGCTATATAACCAAAGTTAAATAATGGTCAGTTTTTCCGGTATGAGAAAATTAAACTTAAAAAATAACCTGTTAATATTTCTGCTTCTTTTCTCTGTTAATGTTTCTGATGTCTTAGAATCATGAAGATAAGGAGTGGAAGTTTGCTCGTGCCAAACTTTGGCTTAGCTACTTCGATGATAAATGCACACTCCCTCCACCTTTCAACATTATACCCTCTCCCAAGACTATCTGTTACCTTTTCAACAGTCTCAGTAAATGGATCTGCTCTCATACATCAAGTGGCAAAGTGAAACGTCAGAACAGCCTAAAGGTGAGGAATGATTGGGAAAGCTCTAGGCTCTGCAGCTGGAAAGGTGCTGCTTGCTAAAATGAAGTAGCAGATTGCTGCATGAAACTGCCTGTCATAAGATGAATGCTACTAAGATAAATAGAAGCTACAGAATAATGTGTGTCACATCCAAGATAAATAAGTGTTACCTATTTCTTCTTAAGTAAGGTTCTATTAACTTTCTGGTGTGGGAATTTCAACCCACTTCCCTCCAACCCCCAGTTTCCCCAGAAATAGTTGGAAAAAAATGCTTGGATTGAATGAAAATACGTAAAAACCTCAAGGAAGTATGTGCTAATCTCAAAAATGGTGAGGTTAGAATATTCTTTGGAGAAGGTAATTGATTTTAAACATATTACAGAAGTGTCAATAAATAACCAAAAAAGATCACTGAAGCCTCTCATTGTTGGGGAAGGGATTTTTTATTTGTTTATTTTATAAACTTTTTTTTGTACCCTGCAATTTTGCATACTAATTTTGCATCTTCTTGCTGATGAAAATAGCATTAAATAAACAAATTTAAACACTTTATGGAATTTGCACTGAGAGACATTCAGGGTTATGGAACTCTTAATTGCTCACAGAACAATTACCAAGCCAGGTAGATAAAAATTTTCAGTTTTTTTGGTACAGCAGATTATAATTTAATTTGAATTTTGTGGACATTTTATAGGCATTGTATATTTGTGCACATCAGGATGTATTTATAAAATTGCTTTGTTATTTTGTTCACATTTCTTCTCTCTATAATTGTATACAGGCTTTAGGGCTCAAAAATCACTTGCATAGTAAATATCTTATATTTGTTTAAAGGAATGGAGAAATCTGAAGCAGAAGAGAGATGAGAATTACCAGAAGGTGATGTGTTGCTTAGTCCACCGTTACTTGACTTCCATGAGACAGAAGATGCAAAGTACAGATCAGGCCACTGTGGAAAACCTCAATGAACTGCGGCAGGACTTGTCAAAATTCCGGAATGAAATGAGAGACCTGCTTGGCTTTCGGACTTCTAAATATGCTATGTTTTATCCAAGAAACTAAGGCCTAAGTTTTAAACAAAAGGTGTGTGCTTTTAGATATCATAGGTGGAAGTGTTGACCTAATTCTTTTGCCAGATCGTATAGACAAGAAGATTATTGCACAAAAATACATTTGAAAATGCGTTTGCATGAGTTGCAGCTCGGTGCCCAAGATGTCAAAATGAATGCAAAAACAGATACACTAATTTTCTTAACCTCTTAATCTTGGTGTGTATATAAAATTTGTATATAGGAGTTTTCTAAATGTTCCTCAGACTGTCTGTGGCTGTCAGATGTCAGAGCTTCATAACTAGCACAACGTGTTTCTTTCTTCTACTTTTGCTGTTTGTTCTTTTTTGATACTTGTTGTTCAAGTTGTGGGAGAAGACAGACTTTTTAAAATAAAAATCCAGCCTGTTTATTTTTAGTAGAAAAGTCAGATAAAGAATAATAGAAAATTTCCAGCACAGTTGGAAATTATGTATGACTGTAGGTTACAGTGCACATGAAGACTGTATGGCTCTGAAAGAGGCAGTTCTAGTTTTGTATGTTAACACTGACTGTAAACTAACATTTATAGAATACAGCAAATCAAATCATCAAGACTTTTCACTTTTGTGGGAACATTGAAATTTTGAACACAAAACAGACCATTTCTTGAATGTTTATGGTTATGTGTAAGACAATCAAACCCTGCTTGGATTTTTCAGCAGTGCCTCAATAGTACATTTTAATATACATGTTAGGATTGAGAACAGAATTTTAAAACCAACCTGTGAACATTACATGTTTAGTATCTTGGGTTTTTAACATCTAGATAAATTATTTGAATTATTAAAATCTGTGATTTCATAAAAATGAGGTGGAGCACATGAGTGCTATTGGTTGCAGTGCTGAACAATTCCTGTGAACTCCACTTCTCCTGTGTTCTCCACTTCTTCCCGTGAGGTCATTGAGTCTTGTCATTGGACAGATGTACTTTAGAAGTGTCTGCTTGACACAGATTTTACATATCCTACATTTAAATTTTTCTTTTTTCCTGTTTTTTAGCAGAATTGTTGCCAAGCTAGACTTTTTTTTTGTGTCAGGAAAACTGTGTTTTGTGAAAATAGTTTATTTGACTTCGCTTACAATGGACAGTAAGGGCTTTGTGGATTTTCTGTGCTAGAGGGTCCTATATGGCTTTATATGCTTGTATATAATTCAAGCTGACAAACTGTAATTGAGAAATGTGAGATTCCCCTATTTTTAATTACAAAGTAAGTATATTCATGACAGCTAAAGGATTGATTAACAGTTTTAGTATTATGATGGTGCTCTTCTGAAATGGTCATATGTCCGGAAGGCGCAGGTAGCCATTGAGGTCTTTGATTGCAGTTGATTTTGGGAGATTGACAGAGTGGGAGCTTACGTGAATGTTTACTTTTTTGAAGGAATTCTTATAAAACTCTTTCTTGTAAAGGTGATATATTTTCCATACTATGAAATTATGTATTTCTGAACTAGGTTTTAATACTCTGCTTCCAGAAGTGTTAGAGTATAGAGGGATTCTGATATGTGTCGGCTTTTCATGGGAATAGGAAGTTAACCTCCTGGTTGAAAGCAAAGAGGATCAGTGAGTTTTGTATTTGGACTGAGATCTCGTGTTTGAATAATGCACCAACATAAAAACTATGTGCTGTGTATGTTATGTATATTCAAGAAAGGAAGCAAATAAAAGCTCTTTGAAAAATATGGTTGTATTAATATTGGTCATATTGCAAACACATTATATCAGTTACCACATCGAAAGTATTTTCTTTGTCATGCTGAGGTAGTAAGTTTAAGGAAGATAGGTGGTGTTAATGTGTTACTGCCTTTTTCCTTCTGGACCCCTCCTGTTTGGTTCATTGAAATGGCTTCATGCAGTGCCATGAAGTGATGCTGGTTCCAGACCAGCTGGGTTAGATCCTAGATGCCCTGTCAGCTGTTTGGCACTGGGATGGTTAGTTGTGGGAACCTGGGGATGTTGAGAGTATGAATGAAGGAGCTAATGGAGCTATTTCTGAGTGCTTTTCATACATTGAGCAGAGTCACTCAGAGCTACCTTGCTCATTGTCTTGTGGCACTGCATTCTACTACAGTGTAGATGTCCTTAGGAAGAATTGTACTTCAAAGCTCTTGGGGGTTTGGATTCGAACTGGGATTTCTGGAGTTTTTACTTGTCACTGAAACACAAACCTGTAGAATGACAGAGACAGAAAGAAGTTTGTTCCCTGCCCTACCTTAGTTATATGACACTTTGCATCTCTGTTTTATTTGAAAGTCGTTGTAGTCTTCCTCTCTACTTGGCTACTAATCAGTACTGAGTGCTTTGTACTCTGTACTCAATTTTGTCTTATCATTTAGATTTTCCTAGTTCACGTATGTTAAATATGCTATTGCTTTCTCATTTGGCAGTTTAGTACTGGCTGTTCCAAGGTCTCCCTTATGCACATTCACAGAATAGTTCTGGACAGGCACAGAAACAAAATTTTACATACTAAAAAGTTTGGAGAAGCTGGAGTTGGCTATAGGATTCAGAGCTTCCTTGTACAATTTTAGTGCAAGTCATTAAAGGACTGAGTAGAGTTTTTGAGACAACTGGAAAAGGTTGATTTTTCTTCCCTTTCATGTTAATGTCTGTTTTGTCTTAGACCTAACTTTGCCTTGATAAATGAAAAATTGAGATGAAAATATTCATACCTGCATTTGGAGCAGGAAGGTCAAATCAGTGATTGCTGGAAGTCACCTTACTTTATGCTCTTGTTAAACTATGGTCTTGATTGTTATTTCAATAGAAATTATTTCAGAAATCGTGTTGTTGGTTGTTTGGTTGCAAGTTGGATTTTAAATGTTTGAAGTTTACAGTCAGTACAAACTGCATTTAAATCTTGTAACAGTTGTTACCTGTGCTTTGTAACCAGCTCTTACTTGAGAAAACTGGCACTGCTCCGTGTTCCTCTGTTCCCTGTTTCAGGCCTACTGCTACCAGTGCATTGATCTGGGAAAGGAACTGGTCTAAAGGGAGCATTGAGAAGAGCAGGCAGGAGCTTTCCCTACCTTCCATTTGGTAGATGATGAATAAGCTGCCAGACCTTTCTTGCCTCACTGAAAAAAGCTGCGTGACAGATGGGCATGTCATCATAAATAAAAATAGATGGTTGTAGTTCAAGACAGCTCCAAGCATGATTTCCACATTGCTTTTCCCCAGGCTGCTTCCAAGAAATGCAGAGAGCACTGTGCATAAAATCCCTTAATCTGCATAGGAATTAATGCTGGAAAATTAAAATTCTGATTTAAAAGTTCTAAAATTACAAAACTACATCTGCTTTGCAAACAAGTGTTGCTGTTGGTTCCACAGAGAAATGCTGTTTGGTTTGGTCAGTCAGGCAATGCAATCTTTGAAGTGTGGCTGAAGCACTGAGCTGCTAGATGTGAGCTGCCAGCACAGCCTCTTTGTACCTCTGTGCCCCCCTCTGATCCTTTTGTTCCCAGCCCAGCTACCCATAAAGTCTTTGGAGGAGAGGCTGCTGTGCTGCCGAGCTGCACTGTGCAGTGCCTCTTGGCAATGCATGTGAGAATCCATCAATGAAGAGAATAGTAATCTGCATTCCACTGCTGGAATAAGTGATGGGTACTTCCAGTAGGGACTGTGTATTTCATTAGTTTCCTGCCCACGGCCACAGATTATCCAAAGAGCTCTGGCCTGGTATTTATATACAAGGAAAACAAATACTTCAAGGGATCTTAGATTCTATATGCACCTTACCACTTAATAAAACAGAACTTAATAGGGACAATTACTAACTAGATAGTGATCAGAGGAGAAAAGCATGGTGCTGTTTTACAGTTGTCTAATTCTTTGAAGAGTTCCTTTTCAGATCAATGATTCACTGACTTCCGTGTAAGGAAAATCAGACCCTTAATCAGCAAGGAAGTGTAGTGTCAGTTCTAATGTGCAAGACCCAAACCATCAAAAGCATGTAAATGATAAAATACCAGTTTCTTTGTTTAGCTTCCCCACTTTATAAATAATGAATAACTAGTTGGTGTATGAATTAATCTAAAAATATTTTATTAAACACTGATAATAATGCAGAAATCCATGTAATAAAACGTTAGAGAAAAAGCTAAGTTAAACTGAGTTACTATAAATATTGCACTTGGAATTCTTACTTTATGTACAAAACTCCTTTAAAAATTGGACAGTTATAAATTAACATCTTCCAAGTAACTGGAATTTGTATGTTTGAGATCAGATGACTGTGCTGCAGATCTTCAGCTTTCAGACTTAGGAGGGTCTGTTCTCATCTTGTACAGGTAATGAATTTCACTTTGTGCCAGGTGTGCTTAGGTGGATGGGAGGGAAGGAAGGGTCAGTGTGGTCTTACTGTTGGCAGTCAGTTGCACTTCCATGACTTAAGCTAAGTTAAAATGATTTTTCATGACAGATGATAGAGTGCAGATGCAGAGTTCAATTTTGACATGTTTTGTTTTTCAAGGCATTTAGCATCTTTGAGTTCTTAGTCTTAAAACTCATGACAAAGCTGTTGGGAAAGACTTTTCCTCTACCATCTTCTTCTACCTGGCCCATGATGATGTAGTTTAAACCTACAAGAGAGAGAAAAGGATTACAAGACAGAAATCTGGGGCATCATTTGGTAAGTATAGCTCTTTACCTGTGGTTTCTGTTCATTTGCACTGTTTGTTACCAATGCCTTCTAACATTTTTTCCTTCCAACCTGCAGAATGTACTCCCTTACCCATCTTTGCCATGCTTGTTACACCACAAACTACAGTTACATAAAAATCAAGCAGATACACAACTAAGTGTCTACTACATAATTAATTATATATAGGGGATAGTTTTTAAATGTAGACTGTCACACTAGAAGTGTCTATAAACACTGAGTAACCTAACCACTGTCACCCAGAGTGGAATGTGTCTTACTAATTTTGAATATTTTCACACTTGCTCAGTGTGAAAGCTTGTGGGTTAATGCCCCTAAGTGATAATGCATTTAAATCTTTTCATTCCCTTTCTCTCTCCAAAGATGTAAATATTGTCTAGATATATACAGAAGCATTCAGGCAAGGTGGTATGAGTAGTAAGACCTGGCTTTGGAGAATCCAATTGGATCTGTGTATTTTTATGCCTTAGAAGGGTTGAGGATTTGCAAGGTCTTGGGTTGGAACAAATATAAAGGGATATAAACAGACAAATTCAGATATTAAGTAACAACTATTAAATAATTTATTGAAATTTAGGATGAGAAACGGAAGTGTGTGGTTTGGAGCCAGAAGTCTGCCTAAAAGGAGAGTTTGTTCCACCAAGGACATTACTATGTTTCCCAATGTGTAGTTTTCAGATAACTAAAGGCAAAAGCTAATTTCTGATAATGATTTTTCACTTTGTTACTGCCCACTATGAATTAATATGCTTAAGCACTGGTAGTATCTAGAATGATATCAGAGTTTTTTTGATGCTTATTAAATTGACTGTTTCCTGCTGTAGCTCCATTTACAGTCTCATGTTCTACCTGTTTACTTATGAGGCAGAGCTAAAAATGGTTTTATTTTTTAGTTAGTTACTTCAATGAAAAATACTCGTAATATTTCTTGTAACACCTTTGCCACAATTAACTGGAATTTATGTTGGTTGGTCTCTATATAATACTGTTTAAAGTAGCTTTTAGCAGTACTGGCTGTTTACAGATAAAAGGTGGGCTTAATGCTTCAAGTATTCCTACAGTAAAGCTGTAAATATGTTCAGGAGATACACAACAGTGGAACTTGTTGATTTCTCCCATTTCCTGTGAGATACTGCTCTTCTAGGTTTAGCAGGCTGTTGTCTTTCCCTTCTAAATAACTGTATATGAAAACTAGCTCCAAAATACACACATATAAAAACAAAGTCTATCTCAGCTTCATTTGAGAGACCCAAATCAGATTTTACTTTTCATCACATGGCTTTTAAAGAAAAAATGTTTTTCAAACTCCTTTGATCTAAGTGAGCCTAATTCTTTTTCAGTAAAACAGAAAAATGCAAAAAAACCCTGGTTATTTTAAATTGATTGTAATACTAACTGCTGATTATAGAAAAAACTGCTGTAATTTTATTGATTTTTGTGGCCATATTTCAAATAGTAGTTTTTATAACTGTTACCTTTTATAAACACACAAAGCAGTTATTACTGTGTACTTACCTCTCCTGATGAGAGGGCACTGCTTACACACAACAAGAATCTTGGCACTCATATTCTTGCCAGCTTGCTGGATTGCTAAATTTCCCTCCTTATATACATTAATGATGGATATTGTTGCATGCAGACTGCCAGCCCGCGTTACTGCTGTGATTACCATTCCAGTTATTACTGGAAGAAAAGACATTTGATGTATTTGGTACATTTTTATTATTTTTACACATAAATTTTGAGGCATCATAAAAACTTATTAAGTATATTAGTCCCTAATAAGGAAACAAACAGTACTGGGAACATTTACTAAAAATATGAGTATCACTGCTAATAACTAACTCACTACTGTCAAATTTTGGTGGCACCAAATATGAAATTGTTCTACAATGTGTCAGTCTCTTGCAAGCCCAATTCCCAATTTGATTTCAGTTAAACAATACAATTTGATACTACTTTTAATGAGTCATTTTCAAATAGTGGAGAAGTTGAATTGAAACTCTTCTAGCCAAAATCTGAATTCCCAGCTCTCTGACACTCCCAGGTGAGTAGCAGGGAATAGTTAACACCTTAAGAACTAGAGTTTGATCTGTCTGAAGCCTGATACAAACTTGCTTATTTAATCTGAATGTAGTTACAGATTAGACCATTGTATCTCCCAAAGACCTCTCAGTATGAAAATCAAGATACTTTCTTTTCCCTAGGATGACTAAATTAACTTGTAAGCCATCTTTATTTATCAAAAGGAAATAGTAATTGGTATTAACAATTTGGTTTCTTCTCAGGTCATCTTTTTAAACCAGATATTACATCCTAGGATAAATTAGATCTTCAATTATCAAGTATGTACAGCCAGATTTATTTTACAAAACTGCATAATTCACATTTTGGGATTTTGTAAATTTTTGCATTATCTCTCTTTAATGCAGACCTTTTAATTAAATAGAATGTTCAATCATGAGAGAATTGTGGATGTTAAAGTGCTGGGTTTTGCAGCTATATTTCTAAAAACAATAAAATGAAATGCATGATGAAAGAGGAATAGTTATTATTTTCTAAAATCACGAAGTCTGCAAATAAACTTAGAATAAATCATATTCTATGAATGACAGACTTCCTATTCTTACTTTAGGATATGCTTGCATTCACAGTAGCATATAAAATATTTTTACTTTCACTTCTGTCATGGAAAAGACTGAAAAATGTCAAGTATTTGACGGAAGGTGGGAGAGGAGAATATGATTTATTACTGTGATGCTAGAGGAAAGAAACAAGCTTTATACGGTATCATTTACCATAAGCCACAAGAGCTGAGGTGTGGTCAGTAAGAGGAGATCATTTATGGTTTTGGTTTTTTCCCTGTTTCTTTTTGTGTTGGACCAGCCTGCACCAGTTGCAGATTAAAAGAGGCTGGTGGTCAGGGTGGGAAGGGGCTGCCCTGAGTCCATCCTGACTCAGGGTACAGCCACAGCCCTCCACTGCTGCTTGGGCAACATCAGGCAAAGCTGCCCTCATATTCCTCAGACAGATTTCCTCAAATCTCATGGGATTAGCAGTGCAGTAACAGAGTCACATTAAAACAAACAAAGGGTGGTGGCAGGGAGTTTTCCCATCAAATTGCCAGGCATGTTATAGAGGATTAAAAAAAGCTTCCAGTATTAATATGGGAAAATACCCTGACACATAACTGAATAGATCAGCAGTGACAACAGCCATCCTAACACACAGCAGACACCATTTTTCCTGATTGATTTATGTCTGTGTACAGATAGCAGTGCTTAAAAGCTTCATTCCTTCTAGTTTCTTTTCAAAGTATTTTGGAAATCTGTACACTGAATTGTGGAACAGTCAGCAGGTACAGCATAACATGTATTGGCTGGTTACAGAAAATGGACATGACAATACAGTAATTGAATCGATGAATCCTGCAGTTCTCTTACATTGCCATTTGCTTTTCAGATTGAGAAAATATGTTTGTCTCAGATATCTGTGCAGTGCCTATTTCAGAGTATCACCAAGAATGTACTGAATGAAACACAGATAGTAATGTCAGATACATACATGAGGTGGTGTAAAAATACAGCCTATATATTAATGTTAACTCAGAACTACATCTGGTAAAATTTCCTTGAGTCTAAAAACACAGTGAAAATGAATTACTAAAAAGGAACTTTGCTCCCTTACCAAAGTTGCTTGAACAATAATTGCTTTCCAGAGTCCCACTCCTTTTACACTTCTGCTGGCACAGGGCAACTGTAGGTTTCACAACTTTTTGAAGAGCAAAAAGTAAATTGAAATTGAAATGAAGCATTTCATACAAATGCAAAGCACTATGTTTAAAAAAAGACAAGAAGAAAGATGAATAATCCTGATGTATACATGAACTAGACCTGGCATTTCATGGGATGAACACCACAGTAGCAATACGCCTTTTCTCTGCTGTCACCTTCATTCATCCCCTTTTCAGGTGTCTCAGCTGTGTCTGTTCTAGTGACCTGAGAGAATGGGATGTTACACAAGATTTGCATAAACCTGTAACTCACTGCTGTTGCCATCCAGCCCTAGTAGAACACTTGAAGTATCACAACATGATATTACAGTAACGCTTCCGAGGGAGGAGGTGGCCTTTTATTGGAAATTACTGCACTGTGGTGAAAGGGATCAGAGTTCAAATTCCTGACTTTTTCCCACAAATTTTTCACATAGCTTCATGTCAGGTAGTGCTGCATAGTTTTTCTTCATGACAATTTGAAACACAATGTTTGAAGTATGTATTTAACATTAGGGTTTGACATTTCCTTTCTGAAATGGAATGCTTTTTTTATAAACAACTGAATACACTTGGCATCTTTTTCCTGCTTGGGTGGATGTTCATCGTCTCTGTATGTCATTCTATGTAACATGTTGGGATGCAGTACTTTGAGGCTTTTATGTCCTTTTCAAATTTGTTTGGAACTGGTCAGTGACATAGTTGTTGGAAACATGGAGGTGACACTGACAGATTTAAAAAAACCCACCGATCCCTATATAGCCCTAATTTCCAAGAAAAACTAAACTAGTTATGACAAGTATTTTTGCAGTTTACTTTTTTTTAGAATGGAGAATTTTGCGAATGTTTTATTCAGCCTATATTTTTTGAAAAAGAACTTCTGACTAATTTTCAATCAGTAATTTATACTTTTATACTTGTACTTCTTTTTAATTGAATTGAGTCTTTATATAATTTTCCAAGTTTCTAAGAATGAACCAAATTATATCAAAATTACTTTGTTTTTAGTGCAATGACCATGACTGTTAGAAGATCTGCACTTCTCATCATTTTGCCTTTCAAATCCAAAGTTTAAAGGTTGGGCTTCATATTTTTTTATTTATTGGGTTGGTTTGTTTCTTTTTAAAGAACAAGTTACTGTGTCAATGGTACAGGTTGGACAAGTGCTTCCTATCTCAATGCTACACAAAGCACACCAAAATTTAAGAATTTAATGTTCCTTGAGTGTTTCAAGTTAGTGTCCATAGTAGGAGGGTAGGAAATCCAGCAGGTAGATGAGTTCCTGGCACATGCCGGCATGGTAGCTGCTAAAAATTTATTGAGGTGCTCTGATTTTTCTAAATTTAAAACTGGGATTATGCATTACAAAATACTCGTTTGGTCCTTTTAGGGCACTTTTTTTTATTTCTTCTGCTTTTTTAAAAAATTTTTTTTAGTTTAATAAATTTTGCTTGGTGACCAGCTTTGCTATGGTTTTTCAGTAGAGGCTGTCTCTGTTTGTAAGGTACTTCAGCAAAACGTGAACTGGAGAAGAACTGAAATAAAAGTTCAGTTGTCTACCACTTCTCATGTAGCCACACTGACAGGAAAATGCATGACTTGATCCAATGATATAAGGAAGTCAATTACCTCACCACAGGTATTGGATTAATTTTCATTACTTTTACAAATGTATTTATAGCATTTATTTATTTCTGCAAGTACTAGTATTTTTATGTTACATAAAGATTGATGTAATTCTTGAAAGAGCCTACTAAAGTTTAATATTTTATTCATGCCTGGAGTTCTGTGCAAGTTTAAACAGATCTGATTTGCAAGATAATAAGCTGAGTTTATTTGAACTGGACACTTTGGAATGCCAATAATTGCTCAGAAATGTAACTAAACTGTAGAGGTTTGGTTTGCTTTGGTTTGTTTTGAAGATCAGAAATGCCTACCCTGTGCAAAACTGATCAGACCTTGAAAGGACTTCTTATTTCCATCTGCCTGACACGTCTTTTTGAACGCCTTCCCTCTGTTGTCCTCTCTCAGATGAATCTGCATGTTTTTATTTTCTAACACTGATGTTGTCATGAAAATTGATTTGAAGTTAATTGGTACAGTTCACCTCTCTTGGCTGAACACAGCACAGGGTTATTGACAGCCTGGGTAACTTGAGACCAAGTGTTTGAACCAACAACTTTGTTAAGAAGTGCTTTAGAGTGAAAAAGAACTGAATTATTTAGAGTCACATAATAATGATTTACAGGTCATTATGGTTTCATTTTTATAATGTTTATTTTAATCTATTTTAAATACCTTCATTAGCAGTATTTAAGCACCACAGCTTCTTGGTTTCCTGCTGACAAGCCATCACTGCCCTGACTTTTGATGTGTTTTAAGTACAAATCGGGTTATGTCTTGGAAAAACATCATAAATAATTTGTTTTTCTCCTATAATTGTATCTGAAATCTCTCACATTCAGGTTATAAAAATTCTAAGAGTTTATCCCCTCAGTATCTCAGTAATGAGGTATTTTTGGCAATACCTTCAGAAAAATCCAACTCTGATCTTTCATACATACCGTCTAGTCTTAAATATAAAAGGAGACTTATTTTTAGTGAGACATATTTCTCTGTAAGTTCCAATCCCTGAATATTTTCAAATAAAAATTATTCTTGGAGAGTGTCATATTGACAGGGTGTTGACAGAACCTGAAGAGGGCTCAGGTGGCTTCCATACCAATTCTGCTTGATCTTAATAACTATATGAAGAAAAATACAGTAAGATTTTTACATATCAACTTGTATAGGAGAAAGAGTTCCTTTAAATAAAACTATTTCCTGAAATATTCGGAACTTCTTATTCAAATGAAATTTGCTTATCCATTCTTCTACGGAATGTGTTAGTTAACTGTCCAAAATTGAGAAGAGACAGGAAAATTTTCTCAGGTTGAGTAAGTTACTTTTATGCTGAACTCTTGCCTGGATAGATTTCATTTCAATATGTTAAGTAGATTGTCCCTTGAGTATATTACAGTACTCCCTTGAGTATATTAATTTTAATTAATTCCTTCAACATTTGAAATACTAACAAACCATAAACCTGTAAATTTTAGTTTATTTTCTATTTTGTATTTCTGTAACTCTCTCCTGGAATAATTAATTTTTCTAAGAAATGAAATAAAGCCAGTAAGACTTACTTGAGGTAGCAGGGACTGTTGTGGTTGTAGGCGGAACTGTAGTTGTGGGTAACTTTTTTGGTCTAAATTTATAATGGCCAATAAAACCATCAGCTGTTAAGCTTAAATCAGATAAAAACTGAACAAGCAACTCATTTTTCTCAGACAGAATAGGCCTAAAATAGAAAAAGAAAATATTTCCATTCTTTTGGATGTCAAAGCCAAAAAGCATTAATAGCATTCTTTAAAAATACAAAAAATACTCCACACTACTACTGAAAGATATGTGGTTCTTTACTGGCATGTCACACACCAGTGTTTTGAGGACGAAACTCATTTCCATGAATCACCTAAAACTCTGATTCCTGAAGTTTATGTCAATATGAGTATTGTTAAGTTCTTCTGTGTGAATTCACTGCAGACTTCACTTCCATAAAATGGAAGTAGTCAGATTAGGAAAGTAGGAAAATACATTGAAGAAATCTTCGGTACACAGGGGAAGTAAGTAAATGTTTGGTTTTTTTAAAATTTGGTTTTGTTTAATGAAAAAGATATTGCACAATTGGAAGGGCCTATGAAAAATCATGCAGTATTGGATTCTGCAACTCTTCGACAAACCCACCAAAAATAAAATGGTTTGGGTTATTATTTCTGTGGGCTCACTTTTTGTTAATGATTGGATTTGATTATTAAGGACTTCTTCAAAACACTTAATGAGGTCTTTGAAGTAAAAACTTGTCATCATTTCCCATTTTTTTGGCAGATTTTCAGAAATCATCAGACTCTGATGGCAGAGTCTGACATAACCAAAAGTAAGGGGCTGGTTAACTGGAATTCTCTGGATTTACAGCTGCCATGGTGGTTGCCCAGACTAGACTTTCCTTGCTGCAGTATTGACACAGCCAGTGGACATAGGAGGGCACTGATTTATCAGCTGCCAACATCTTTGTTCTGCTTCCTGAACACCAGGACTACAAGGACAAATCTGAAAAATCTCTCCCAGTCTGTGTATCCTGTCTTTTTAAAAAGTGGCTGAGAGGAAAATGAGTCAGATAAAGTGAGGAATGAGCCAAGGGGCTAGAGAGCTCCGCTGGATCCTTGTACTTCAGTATCTATAATCAAAACATACATATTATGTTCATGTTCAGCTACCATTACTATTGGTGCTTTATCAATAGCATTGGGATTAGCACTGGTGTTGTTAGACAGTGGTCTAATGAGGCTTATGGGACAGGAGACAACATGGGTTGGAGCCAGGGTTAGTCATGGAGAGAGAGAATAGAGAAAACCTAGAGAGAGACAAGATACTATGCAATTTCTAGATGTTCAGTTGGAGTTAGAAAATGCCATGTTTAATTTAAATAATAAAATCTTTTAGAAGCTTAGTACAAAACTGTTAGCAAAATGACACATAGTGGTAGTGAAGTTCACAATTAAAGGAAGTCACTTACGCTGGTGGACTGTCTCCACAGTACTTCCCAATTCTTTTAGCATCATTGATTTCCCCACCATTAAACACTGCAACATAGTCATATCTGCAGTAGTTGTCTCTCTCCACATCAAATTTCTCAAACTTCAACTCTATTAGCTAAAGGGAAAATGGAAATAACTCATTAAGGTTTTGACATGCAGAATTTATTAATACTTCTTGTAGTAAATGACATCTTCATATGAAGTACTATTTAATTTTTCTTTCTATAAAGGAAAATTTCTTAATCCACTTAATTGTAAAGTATTTTAATCCACATGGCCTCTCCAACTAATAGTTCGGCATATGACTCTAATATTCTGTAAAATGTTTTCTTCTCAAATGTATGCAAGTAACTTCTGATAGTTATTTTTCTGAGTGAATTATAGTAGGTGTTAGGTGTTACAATGCTCTTAAAATAACTACAGCCAAGTGTAAATGACAGAAAAGGGGCTTTTAATGTCATTGCATCATTCAAGATATGCTAAAGAAAAAGCAAAGGCAAAGTTGATACGAGCTATTTCACTGACTTCATTAACAGCACGGCCTGAATCACTGTGGTTGCCAATGCTGTGTATACGTGATGCAGAATTAAAAACATTAGAAATTAAAATGTTGATAAAAAAAAAATTAGCACATAGTAAGACTAAAATCAAGAGAAAGTAAGTACTTAAAAGAATTGTGTTTCCATGTTAGATTTCCACAACTGTTGAGGCTTTACAAGTCATAAATGAGAACTAGTGTAACTCTGGTATTTCCAGTACTTATGCTTATCTCCAGTGACTTGTATTTATGGAATTTTCTACTTAAGGAAGAAAAACAATGTACAAGAAAACAGAAATGGAATCTACTGCTCTGAAATGAAGTCCTACAGAATGACTCTGTCAGTCATATGTGGCAAGGAAGGGAAACACAGCCTAACTGCTGCATGGAAACAGAGGTAATATATGCATTTAGGTTGCTTCTTTAGATGAAGCACAACAGTATTTAAATCACCTTCCCATAAATAGCATAAATAAGTTGAATGACAACACTGATTTGTGTTGACTGTCGATCAACCTTTTTAAAGGTCTGACTCAAAGAAAGATGGTATTAAATCTTCTAAGACTGTACAAAGAAAAAGAAGTAATTTGTACATGGCATATACTTTATTTGATTTACTGACATAGTAAAAATTATCTTGTTCTACATTCGTAGTAATGATAGCCTGTTATCACCTGATGTGTTAGTTTTGCTTGCATATAGTTTTCCACTATTAAGATGTTTAAGGCATAACTTTGTTTCCCATAAAGTGTAAGTAACCTTGGGGGACTTGGTTTCAGAGATGACTAACAGGCGTTTCAAAACCCTCAGTATCATGATGAAAAAATGCACTTTAAATAGAATACCCATCTGAATAACATGCTTGTGATGAAAAAAGATGGTATAGAAAGAAGGAATGCAACTGGGAATGGAAATGCTAAATTTTTCCATAGCAGGCAAAACAGCAGGCCATAATAACAACTTTACTATTGTTCAATAAGTGCACTTTACACTATAAGTATTTCATGGTAGAATAGAAGCTCCTCATAATCAGGTGAAGCTCCTTCATCTTTCTGTAATAAATGAAGTAATTGGTTTGTATTTGAAGCAACAAAATAAGAGTGCCTTGTTTTATTGCTCATGTGCTTATGAAAGGGAAATAAGAGACAATGGCATCTAAATTCTGGCAAATGGAAGACTGGGGAGCTTGTTATGTGCACTTGAAGAGAGATGCTCAATTCACTACTTCATGGAAAATGGCTTTTGTCACTGTCAAAACCCTGCCTTTTTTCCATGCAAACAACCATTGTTGAAGTACATGAATACTATATATTTGGAAACAGGTAGATTTATGGAACAGAATCATCAAAAGGCACAGGACATAATGCCCTTATTTTTATGCCTATATAGCCTTTCTTAAATCTTCACTATGAGCTTAGGAAAAGTTCTTAGGCTTATTGAGAGACATTTGGAAAGAACCAAAGTAATCTGCAGTTTACAGATAAGGGTTTAAAAATCACTGCCTATCTATAGGATTGTTAAATGACCTGTATCTAGCAAACAAGGAATGTGGATTAAAAAGGACTACAGGAAAGACTAAGCTGACACACTACTTCAGTTCAAGGGAGGAACTGTCTTGGTAAATGGAAAAGTAGGAAAGATCAGAAGAATATATTTATCTGGGGCAGCTTTTTTTATTTCAAGGATTAGTCATGAGCAGAAGATGAAGAGGAAAGTTGTCTTTATATGTAAATGAATTTTAAAAGCTGGATGTGGGAAGAAAAGCAACCTACCAAACATGCTTGTCAACCAAAACATTCAATCATTGTAGACCTCCTGCTAAGATACAGAGCAGATGGCTCAGTGGCAACCAGAAAATGTGCAGCTAGGACTGAGATTAGCCCTACAGTGTAGGGAACCACACTTGTGTTTGCCATGCATGGCACAAGAGCCCTCTCAGTCTGCTGTCACATCTCCTCAGGTCTTAATGAAGTGGTAACATATGCTCTCATAGCATCTGGCTAATTAAGCAACCATGTTATGTGGAGCCTTCAAAAAAAAAAAAAAAGAAACAAACTGCTTTTATAAACTTATCAGCTCTACCTGGGTACCTCAATAATAAACTGCAGCAACACCAAAAATGCTCAAATGTTGTTAGACTTAAATGCAGCACTGATCATCATCATGTTTGGTGCTGAGATGATCACCTGCCCTAACTTAATTTGCATGGTATTTTTTAAATTAGCAAAAATACTTTTAAAACCCCCTGGTTTAAAAGCCTCACCAATCACATAAGCTTTAATGGGTTTCATTTAGAGGAGAATACTAGAGCGTGGCCCTGCTGAGGAAGCACAGGAGCCACGGGGACGAGACAGGAGAGGAAGGTGGGATGGCCGGAGCGTAGCTGTGTCTGTGCTCGCTGCCCCTGCCCAGCCTGGTATCAGCCAGGTGGCACTGCAGTATCCCAGGGCAGCGCGGGCAGCCGGCTGCTCTGAGGTGTTGGTCCCTGCAGGCACTGGAAGCTGAGCTGTGCCCGCAGGGCGATGGCAGCGCCTTACCTGGTTCTTCGGGGCCACGATGTGCCAGGAACAGGTGACTCCCGCGGGGTAGTCCCGCTCTGGCCAGTTGGGCGTGTGAAAGGAGCCCGACGGCTTCTCCAGTCGTCCCCCGCAGTACTGGTCCCCTGCAATGCAGCACAGCGCGCTGCCCTGAGCACGGCGGGAGCTGGTGCCGCCCCGAGGTGCTGCAGGGCCTCGCTGAGGGAGCCCGGCCGCCGCTGCCACAGCCCCACCACAGACACGGCCGAGCCCTCCGGCTCAGCTGGGGGCACCTCTGGGAAAACACAGTTAATAAAGGGCAGCAAAACAAAGAGAGAGGAGCATTCCTGCAAATACTGGGGCTGGAGGAGGAGGAGAAGCCGGAGGTACTGGAGGAGCCATCCCCGCAGCCCATGAGGCAGCGGTGGTGGGGCTGACAGGCATTCCCAAAGGAACTGCAGCCTGTGGAGTGTTCTTGATGGAGAAGGGTCTTTTTCTTCCATATCTCCTGCCCTCAGTTCCAAATTAAAAAACTCCATCAGGGATGTAATCCTTATTTACAATATTATGAATCTTCTTAATTAAATTAACTGTATTGGGTCACAATTTTTTAATATATCTTTCAAGAAGTCATTGATACAAGGTTACAACTTGAAGGGCTGATAAATTACTCATCACCTGCACTGTGTCTGCCCAACAACCTGTCTAGTCTGATATCATCCAAAAGCAAAAACCTTGAAAAAGAGTCACTAACTAGGACAATACCACCTCCTTCTGACCTCCCAGCTTCTCACTGGTCATACTCTTCCCAAGCACCAGGCAATGCCTTTATGTTTAATAATACCTGATGAATTTTGCTTTGATATGTTTTTGTTTTTAAACCAGGGTAGAAATGGGCAATCCACAATATCCCCTGGCACAGCATTCTACCTCTAGGTCACAGAGAAAAATCTCCCTCTCCTTTCCTTCGCAGTCATTTGCTTGTCTGGTTTTTATATCAGAAGAGGTGGACTGTGGTCCCCATTCACTTTCTCCATACCAGTCATGACTTTAAAGCCCTCTCCTACAGTCCCTTTGACCTTCTCTTTTCCAGCATGAAGAAGTTCATGCTGTGCAGTTGATCTTTGTGTATGTGATGTTTTTTTAACTCTATCATACTTGTCTCTGATTCCTTCTGATAATTTTATCATATTCAGTTCTGAGATGGGAACATCAGAAAGGCACACTTTATTCAAGATGTACATGCATTATGGATTTATAATGGCATAATTTTTTGTTGTTATTGTTTGGTCTTTATTTTATTTTGTAAAAATTTTAAGTTTCTGTTTCTTTTTTGATACCTATTAAGCACTGGATTGATGCTCAGCTACTGTTTTCATAAATCATCTATTTTAAACCTAATAGCTCATTCCAAAACAGTAACAGTCCAGAACCTGCTGTACTGTACACAAAGTTAGGGTGTTTTCCCCTTTTTTGCAACATTTATCTATATTGAATTTCATCTGCCCTTTTAATGACTAGCTATTGCCAGTTTACTACTAGGCACAGTTCTTCCACTACTCAGACTAGTCAGCCTTTCTCTTTACTACTTGATTAACTACGATGGCTAAACAGTTACACTTTGCTAAGCAATGTAATTAATAAATCTGCTGAATAGCACATCCTTAATATCTCTGGCACCACATCTTTTTAAGCAATAATGTGGCTCTGCATAGAGCTGTACAGTTATATTTGTCTTTAGCACATATAATGGTTAATTACCTCTTTCATGTGGTTCTGCTGCAGAAAACTTTGCAATGAATCCACTTCCAGCAGTATTAGCATCTGAAGTCATCTGCACCAACATTTTATTGCTGCTGGATACAAGGGCACCTGGTTTCACAGTACCACAGAACCTGCCGATGCGCTGTCCATTGGCATGGCCATTGTATATATCCACAAAATCATATCGGCACAGATTGTCACTTTCCAGGTCTAAATATCGAAAAGAAAGAACCACCACTTTTCCCTCTGGGACCTGCAGAGAGAGGGAAGGATGGAGAGATGCATCTGGAAGTGTGACCACGTGTCTATTGCATCCCACTGTTTGCATGACTCTTTTCACACCCTTCACTTCCTGTCAGGTAAGCTCTGTCTGTCAACTATATTCCAGGCAAAGCAGTTTTTAAAGTAGCTTCGACCAATCCTAAATACGAAGCTCTGGCCATCTCTTGCTGTTATCTTATTTCTGATCCAGAGTATCCTCTAGGCTCATGCAGTTAATTATAAACCAGTTCAGCTTGCTGTGTTTCTCTTATTTTCTGCTGAAAGTATGGAATCAGCCATGCAGCTCCCTGTCACCAAGTAAGGTGAGGAGGATGAGATTAATATGAAAAAAGCATGGAACAAGCAATTTACCATTTTAAACAAACAAAATGGCATCTCTTTCTGATTTGTGTTACCAAGTTTCATAGTTTGAAGGAATTTTTTTTTATTTACTGACATACATCTTAGATTTATAAATAAAAATGGAAACTTTACAGCTAACTGTACAACCCTAATATTTAGTTACTGGAGTGGCTGCAGTGAAAGGATTATATTTGGGAAGATAACTATAAGCACAGAATTCAAAAGAACCATTAGTGGGTGTCTTCAATATAGAAGAGAGCTTTGTTTTCTGAAACATCTGAGGAAACATAAGACAGGGCAAATCTTCTTACATGTCTGCATCTGTAGACATTGCAAAAGAGACGAGTACAGAGAAGGATGTAAATTAAGAGAACATCATAGTTTACAAGGAGGAGAACATTTCCTGGGATACAGTTACAAGCTTTTAAGAGAAAAAGCAGCATACTGAGAAGTGAAAACTATTCTAATAAAGCACTTAACGCTGTGTAGCAGAACCAGAAGGGAAACAGTATTTTAAAGTATAGAGGGACCCTAGACAGGCAAGTGTAATTATCTTCATTCAATCCATATCATGGTAGAGTGGTTAGCTATTAAAATAATTGCAGCTGTTCTGCTTTACTGAGACACTACTATAATTTTCTGCTTTAAACACACACTTAATATATCTGCATTAAGTTCATATTTAAGCCATGTTATTTTAGAGTTCATGAATTTTTTTCATTCCTTAACAGCGACTCATTTTAAAACACTGGTTTGAAATAAACTAAAACTAAACTGTTCCTATATGAAATTGTCAAACTTTTCTAACATTGAGTCTCAACAGTTAAAAACTGCTTGTCAAGTATAGATGGAAGTGCTATAAATGAAAGTGACTGCTTAACCCACAGAAGATACTAATAGAGGCAGCAGTTCTAGATGGACTGAAAAATGTGCTGCAGGTGTGTTCAGGTTACTCATTCCCTCATACTCATTCATAAAAGCAGCTGCTTTTATGTCCAGTGTTTATACTGATCCTGCAGCAGGACAGACTTCTGCTTGAGCTGTTCTCAGCTGCCCAGGTTCCATGTGCACACTGGCTGACCAGTTGCACTGCAGTTCCTGCTGCTGGTTTCAGAGTATTTTCCTTTTAAGTTCAAAGTTCTCTCAAAAATGCATTCAGGTCCCCTGTGCTGATACACATCACTGCTACTACTACAGCAAAACCACAACTCACCTAATCTTGAATTTATTCCTTGAATCACTGCTCTCATATCTAAATCTCTTATTGCATTCACTTGTCTTCTTGTCTGAATCACTAAGGACCATTGATGCATGGTCATTTTAACAGAAAATGAGCTAAAATGAATTTGGTATCCCTGCTAGAAGACCTGGATATTATTTATGGTTATGCAACAAACTCTGTGTGACTGGACAAGTCAGTTCAGAAATGCTGACACTAAAATTAGTTAGATAAAGTCAAATTTAGGGAGTTAGATTACAGAAGCCTTTTTTCCAGAAGTATGTATGTAAAATAGCCTATGGTCTTTTGGGGTGGAACAGTCATTTTCCTAAGTTTGTACAACTGGTACGACAGGACGCAAAGGGGGTGACCTTTAAAGGTCATCATGTTTTAAAGTAAACTATCATGCCTACAGTTAAGTTTGTCTAACATATTCCACAACAGTGTCTTGCAGCTTTGTCTAAAACTTGCCCATCTTTAATATGTTTCCCCTTTTCCTTCCCCTGTTTTCGAAAGCTGAGCAGAATTTGCTCTAGCATATTAGATTAAACAGTTTTATCAATGCTTATGAGATTTTTCCCTACTTTCTCAGCCTGAATTGCTTCTTTGAATATACCTGTTCTCTCCCAGAGTTTGAAGAAGGAAGTGGAAATGTGAGAGGTAGCTGGTTCTGGGGTAAGAAAAGGTCTTTTTGCTGTCCTTGTAGAGTTGCATTCAGATTTAGCCAAGTGGTTACCTCTCAGTAATGCTGATGGTGCCCACTGACAGCTCTGTTCCAGGAGTGCACTGACCCAGCATTGCTCTACTCACACCAGCCTCAAAGCGCTCACTCCTACCCCTGGATATTCCACTCTCTCTGCTGCCCCACGGGGGAGAGAGGGAACCCAGGACATGGAACAGACCCTGCTCAGGAGGGAGAGGACACTGGCAAAGCTGCCAAACTCCGAACTGCAGACAGCCATTCACTCAAGTCTTAGGTTTTCTGGTTCATGGTATAAGTCATTCTGTGCAGTGTTGTGCTTCCTTCTCCTCTCTCCACCACTGGCTATACTATACTATACAACATTACACTTTCTAATTATATTTCATTGTAGTTTTTAATCTCTGCTTCTGTCAGTTTAGTCTATTTGAACTTGGTCAAGACTGTTCCCCATAGATGTACTGACTTCTGTTTCATGAGTCTGTAAAAAAATGTGTAGGAAAAACTCAGCCACATGGTCATGAACATTTAACAAAGAGCCTACCACAGGTTTTAGTTGTCAGAATAATCCTTGCTCACATTCAGCTGAATTTGGGGAGATAAGTCATTTAAAGAAATGTGGCAGGCCCTTAATTACAGTCACTATTTACTGCTATTACTTTATTTTAAAAATATACTTGCTTATTAAAATATTTGTCATTCACAAAAATAACAAATTTGTTCCAGTATGTAAATCAGTTAATTGTGATGTGAGTAGATGACAATCAGAAGTGCAGAGGATGGAGGTTCCACATTCTGGCAGCAGCTGTTCAAGTTTCTAGCTACTACCAAGAAATCTTGTGCTAAATACACGCATCTTTGCAAAACTGTACTTTTCTTTGATTTCTACCATTTTGCTTTTTTAAATGTTGAAAACTAATGTGCTAAAATCTGCCAGTGTTTATCCCAGGACATTTAAAATATTGTTCCTTGAGAAACACAGGGGAGCAAGCAAAGGCCCGCCTGACTCAGTATTGTTTACTCTGAGCCACATCTGAGCCTGATGCAGTAAGATGTGATACCTCAGAGGGAGAACTAGGAAGGAATTCAGCTCTTAAAAGAAAAGAAAAAAAAAAGAGGGAGGAGTGAAAAGAAAAATGATGTGATGCTTCGTCTGTAGGGTGTGCCTTATTTTTGTTTTATCCATCCAGCTGGTATCTTTCAACAACAGAGGCACTTCATCCTCTCCCTCTCCTTGTCACGAAGAGGGCAACTGACCCATACTCACTCTCTGCTTCCCTTCTTATTTTAACTCTATCAATTTATCTAGGTTCAAAAATTATGATGCTAAACTCATGCAAAGGATGCCTTACTCCTATTAAAGGAGAAAGGAATTTTCAGAGGTAGTTTTTGTAGAGCATAATTCCCTAAATCATCTGTGTAGATTACTAACCTCTTCAAAAGGGCAGGATTATTCCATATATACAACACACCTCAAAATAAGGTCCTTAGCTTGTTTTTGGTTATCATTCATTCATTATCATTCATTGCAAATATTTCATATAATGTTAATCAAAGTTCAGTTACCTTTAAAGTAGTGAAGCTGTTTTTCTGTTGTTGTTCTGACAATACAAAGCCCTCTTCATCAAAATTATGTGGTTTAGATTATTTACTTTGAAAATAATCTTTTTGGGGGAGGGAACCCCTTAAGTGCCAACTTTCATAAATATATTTTGCCTAACTTTTAAACCTGTATTGGCTTGAATATATTTTGATATATGTTTAATACCAAAATGCTGATTGTATGTTTTGCTATAGCAGTCCTAGGTAGAGTTGAAAAATACATCAGCTACCTGCAAGACAACCGTATTATTTCTCTCTACTGAGAATGAATGTGGAAGTTATTTGGAGTTACAACCTGGGAAGAACCGTGATTTCTGCCTAGTTGCTTGTTCTCTAGCTCCAATTTTAAAAATTTGTATTAGCTTGCTCTTCCTGACAAGGGCACTAGATTTGGTTCATCTCTTTATTTTCTGGCAATACAACCATGTGTAAAGATCTATTTTCTACTGGAAGGGCAGTTTTACAATGATATAGGAAAATGAATGCTTAAAACATAAAAAATTATTTAAAATATTCTGCTCCCTCAGGGCAGATTCCCAACTGCCCTGATAAGTAAATTTTTCAAACCTTGCTTACTGTCAGCAAACCTGCTGGAACGCAGCTCCTGAACCTATAAAAACATAACCTTACATAACTCTGACAGTTTTCAGTATTATTGTAGCACATAAAGTTGTTGGAGTTTTATGGGAACTAAGCAGTCTGCCAGATAAACACAGGACAGCAGTCCAGATTCTCGGACTATGTGACACATTTATGTGAGGTAATGGCCAAGAAGGATTACAGAGTATTAAAAGTAAGTGTATATGACATATTTTAGATAAAGCTATATACATTACTATAGGAAAGGAAATAGCTCTACACATGACTTCTTAGCAAAGTCAGTGAAAAGCTGCTGGGTAGTCTGCCAGGGTTGTAATAGAACCACAAGCATGTGCTGAACACTTCTTAGAGCTCTTAGAATAGAGAAGCTGTTTTCTTTAGCCAGCTGAAAAAGTCCCAGTCTCTTGAAATAACAGAACTGAGTCAGAGAGACTCTTCCAGCTTTAGCAAACCAGTTGGAAAGATTTCAGATGATACCTGAATGCTACACTGCTTTATCTGTATTACCTGTAATGTTTTCTAAACCTATATTCCTCTAAAGAATGAATTAGCTCTCATTCTGCCTCTCTGTGCATTTCTTGTGCAGATGATGAGATCCTGTAATTGAGAAAACAACAGCTTCGTGCTTCTCGTGACCCAGACACAAAGTGAATCAACGTCTCTTTCAGTCTTGCAGACTTGTCAGATCCTGCATTAGCAGAGTGTTTTCAGGAAGGTGTTCACAGCCCTTGGCTAAAACGGACAGGCAAAAGTCTTAGTCACTTTCTAAGAGCAGATGCTAAACGAAGAAGACTAACAGTAACTACAGAGTATTTCTTCATGGCAGTGTAATTGACTTTCTTACTTGGGTGCTATTGCAAGCTATTCTGAGCCTCAGCAGAATTTGGTGAAAGGATTTTGTTGTTTAAATTCAGGCTAACCATACCCTTGAGTATACTACTTTGCTGCAGTTTGGTAAACCATCGTCTTTTTTTTTAAGAGAGTACAGGCTTAGTCTTGAAAGTTTTGTAGTCCTTGCCTTCCCTACATCCTTCCTGCACACCCAAAAGACACAGAGTGTTCTACAGTTGATGGGGGAAAATAAATCAGCTTGGCTTAATGAACAATATTGTTTAATAAAACAGGGGTTAAATGAGGTGAGGGCACAAGCAAACCTGGACTACTCCAGTTGTGCAGCCCTTCTGTGGCTTTGGGCCAACTACAGAGGACAAGTAGGAGGCAGTCAAATGACAGCACAGCAGAAAACTGGGAGTCAGGGTGATCATGAAATGACAGAAGCCATCGAGTTCCTCCCATTGTCAAGAAAGCTCAAGTGCAGACACAGCTCTGCTACAGCTTTGGAGTAGTACTTCTCACCATGCCCAGACTAATCGGGATGCTGGCACCTTGTTAGCAACAGCCACATAAAGTCTGCAGTGAAACCACTCTGTATGGACTTTCTAAGTACAATCATTTGTTCTTTTCCTCTATCCCCCATATGAAGGGCAGATACATGGCATGATTCAGTAATTGTTTCTTTAGTGCTGCCTCCATTTGTTATCTAAGTTTTTTAATGGTAAAAACTTAATGCTGTTATAAGCAAAATTATTTTTTCCCTTTCAGATTCAATTTTAAACTTCTGAACATCTAATACTGAGTTATATAGGTAAACTAACTTTGGGCATTTTTTCCCTTTTATTTAAGGCACGTGTGTATGATTCCAAATGCAACTTGTATCTGCTCTTCAGATTGTGAGGTGGGCCATGCTGATTGCTGTCACCTTAGCCCCTCGATAGCAAGGAAGCAAGTTTATGGGCATATACCATGTTTCACATCAGACTCTTCTGGATGAGGTCAGACATGGATCAAAGGTAACCTCTAATTAGGCCCCAATAATAACACAACAGAAAAGTGCAGAAAGCAACTCTGCAGCTTCACTGGGATCTTTCATATATAATGATTAAAATCACATCACTCATTTGGTACGAGAGTTGTTTTAAACTGAACATTGTAAACAGATCAATGTCTCCTGCTTTGCGTCAGCATCTCTATAGTAGCAGGAAACAATTACCCTGTGATATCCTATTCTCCTGCCAACACAGCCTGTGATGCAGTCTTTGAACTGAAGTTGTCTTTAGTGATCCTGTCAACACAAAGACTTATTTTTTTATATACTTATTTTTTCTGTAGGCCCAAATGTCAGAAGACTTCTTGGTGAACCGTGCCTTAAAAAAGAGAGGCAATTTGGTGGGCAGTTTCAGAGGGTTTTGTGCAGATGTGAGGAACAGTAATCATTCACTCACATCCCTTTTCTCTGAGTCTGTGGGTAAGGACATCCAGAACAGGAGTATTTAGTCCTAGTTGTTTCATGGAATCTGTTGTCCTTGAATATGATCTCTCTGCCCTACAGTTTCATTTCAGCATCAAAACATCGATTGTACCACATGGTTCCATTTCACACAGTCATTTATAAACGTAACGACACTTCCCTACTGCTGTCGGCCTGCTGTATGACAGACTCCAGATGTCCTGGCTGGCAGAACACTGCTAACAGCACACTTCAAGCAAACCTTCCTGAATTTTTTGGGTTTGATTGAAACTTTTTACATGTCTTCTTGCCAAGAAATTTTGCTTTTCGTGATCTCCACCTCAAACCTTTTCTTTGACAGAACTCACTGTCGCTTTCCGCAGTGGCAGGAAGGGGAGATGTTTGCCTGTAAGTGGGTTAAGTTAAAACAATTAGAGGTGCATCAGGGAAATCAATGAAAATTTGCTTCTGACATGAGGCAAGGCCAGTTCTATTTCAGCCACTATTATCATATTACATCAACCCTAAAAAGCTCCAGACAGTTGAGCTACTTTGAGTTACTGAGTTCATTACTGCACATATGTTACCCTATGTAAAACACAGTTTAACAACAAATAGCTGTTCATTATCTTCAGCCCTGATTTTGTGGTATTAAAAATTCTTACTGTGATTTTCCAAGTACATTTGCTGTTTGGTGGGTAGACGCCAGGAAATCCTTCACTCCCAATAAACCCTGATTCTCCAGATACAACTCCTCCACATGTAAATGTAGGCCTGAGAATAACAGGAAAAACAGTACTTAATTTTTAAATATATTTCATTTATTCTTTCTGTAGTAGTCAAGAGGTACGAACTGTCTCAACAGTTTAAATACTTAAAACCATTGCTAACATGAAACATTTAATTATTTACATAATATCACTATTGACATAGAATGTGCAATTTAATGTGTGAACTTAGGTGTGGAAAAAATTAACTACTTGGGCCTTAATTCTGGGTTGGCACAGACTGTTATCCCTCCCTCCTTTTTTACTTCATAAGAGCAAACGTGTGCCGGTGTGATACATCATTGCAAATCGCTATTATAATGAAAATAATTATTAAAAAGTCATTAGCAATGACTTTTTATAGCACATATAACATTAGTTAAAATAGCACTGATATAAAAATTACTTCTCATTCCTTTCTATGCTTTGAATTTTTATGTTTTAATCAAGGAAGGCTCTGGTACTTTTTTGTAGTTCAGTAGCACAACCCACGCCGCACTGAGCCCCGCTCCTGGTGCTGAGCCCTGTGGCCGAGCTGTGCTCGGGGCTCAGCTCAGGTGAGCTCAGGTGAGCTCAGGTGCCGGCTCCGGACACGCTGCACAGACACGCTGCACGGACACGCGAGGAGCCCTGGAAAACCTGTGCGGAACCACTGCTACTGCTAAGGACACGAGGGTGAGCGAACGCCCTGCCGAGCTTTAGACACCGGGATGCCACACCGTATTATACCGTTCTGTTAGAGAGGTTACAGATTACACGGCACCAGGCTGCTCTCGCAGGGCCCCAGGCTCCGTGGAAAACACTCCTGCCTTGATGCACTCACGGGCAGTGAAACACTCGCGCACCCCACGGAGGCACGGTGGGAACGCGACTGCGGGGGACAGAGGGAGGGGAGGGGAGGGAGCGCGGTACCTGTGCGGGGGGGCGGCGGGACGCGGTACCTGTGCAGTGTGCGCGGTACCTGTGCGGGGAGAGAGGAGCGCGGTACCTGTGCGGGGGGGCGGCGGGACGAGCCGCCGCCAGCAGCAGCAGAGCCGGCAGCAGCAGCAGCGGGACGGCGGGCGGCATCTCAGGACGGCGACTGGGTCAGGGCTAGGGCTGGGGCCGCGAAGCCGCTGCTCCGACTGCCGCCTGCTCCTCTGTGAGTGCCGAGGCCGGGGGAGGAGGCAAAGGCTTCCGCGGCCCTCCGCCCCCAGGGCAGGGCAGGGGCCCGGGCAGGGCCGCCCTCTCTCCCTGCACGGGGCGCGGGCGCTGCCCCGGGTGTGCCCGACCCCGCCCCGATGGTTCCCGGCGGCTGCGGCCCCGGCCGGGGGCACCCCCGGCTCCGCGCACTTTGCGCCCGCGGGGGCTGCCCGAGCGCAGCGCCCCCCGTCAGCGGCCCCGCCCCGAGCCCGCAGCCCCCCGCGGCCCCGCCCCGAGCCCGCGGCCCCCCGCGACGCCCCGCTGCCGTCCTCAGGTGGCACAGTGCGGGTGTTTGTCCCGGGCATGAATGAACTCAGTGTTACTGGCTGTGCAATCGTCTGCAGCTTCGCCAAAGCTTGAAAAATAGTAATGCTACTTTGAAATTTCTTCTTTATTTAAATTCTAAAGTAAACTTGAAATGCTTCGTTTTGTTTACCACTGGGTAATCCTGACCCATTTAGTAGCCTTTTCACTCTGGCTGTGAAAGATACTCTTTAAAAGGCTGTGGCAGAGTATACAGTGATGAACTCAATACTTGGGTGTTTTATAGGATTTGGGCCAAAGTTTGACTGAGAAAAGAAATTAAAAATTAAGTCAGTATTCTTATTTTGAGCACAGTATTCTTATTGAACATGGCATTTAAAAACCCTCACATTGTTAGTGCTATTGAACAATGACATACAGATTTTCATGTCAATAAGTGATAATTTATCTTCTGAGTATTGGTTTAAAAAAAGCCAGTTCCTCTTACTGTTTTTAAATACTTCTTCCCATATGTGCCTCTTGCAGGAGAAGGAGGTAAGTCTGTAGAAGTGTTCAGGCACAGCCAATTGAATAAAGACTGGAGAAACTAAGCTGAAATTCTCCTGCATATAAGGCAGAATATAAACCTATTCTCTTATTTGTAGCCCATTTATTAAGCACTTAACATTCCTATTCTTGCAAAATACAAAGAAGGTCCCACTACCAAGATTTTGAAGAAGTGCTGTTGATTAGAGAGGATGCTCTGAGGATTAAACAGAAAGTGGATGCCGCAGTTTAGCAGATGTGATACCTGTACTCTCCTTTCCGCAGTGCTGGGTGAAGGAGGCAGTAGACTAACCGGGATCCATGCTTGCTAAATTTCCAAGAGGACTTTTGTGTGGGAAGAGGTGCATCTGGAATATCCCAGATCTTTGGAGGCAGCCTGCAAGATGGCTGGTGAGTAAGAGGTGCCAACAGTGTTCTTGTTTGCACAGAGGCACTGGAAGACAAGAAAGAGCAGAGGCTGGGGAGTGTGTGGGTTTTGCAGAGGCCCAGGTTTTTTAGGTGTAGGTGTGTTGGCAGCCAGGTGAGAGGGCCTGGCCTGCAGCCCTGAGGAGAGGCTGGCCCAAGACCCCCCTAGTGGGACTGAAGGAAGGAGCAGGACACATCTCGGCAAGGCTTGGTGGAGTATTGGGGCAGGGAGTCCCGTTCACAAAAAGGGGGCTGTGGAAACAGAGATGATGAGATTGTCAGAGCAGAAATTATGTTTGCAGCTGTGTTTTGAACTGATTTTAAGTGACAGAAATGGGAAGTAAGAAAACTAAAAAGGAGACATTTACTTACACCATGACCAATAAGATGCTGGTTAGCAGCTAAAAGCTTAACTTATTTATTGGCATATTGGTATAGTCATGAAGGTAATATAATGATAATAAAAATTAGTAGATCTGGAAGTCAATATGTATGACAGAAAGTTGTGTAATCCTCACAGCACAGACACGTATTCCCTGCTGCTGCTTTCTGTCAATCTTTTTTAGTCTAGAGAAGACCCTCTATTTTATAAAAAGAGTATTTCAGGCCTCATATCCACTGAAGAGCTGTGCTCCATGCAAAACCACTAACAAAGGCTGTTAGTTCCCATGGATTACATGTCCAAGGACTCCTTTTATATGGGGTTGCTGCAGACTTTTGCCTCATCTAAAGGTAGTTTTAAACTTCTGAACAGTTAACACCTTAACAGGTTCTGTATTGCCACCCAAGCATATCTGCAGATCTGTGCAGCAATGGGGCATTTCAGGCTTGTTGAGCAAATTCAGGTGATGAACAGGCTGCTGGGAAAGCCCCCAGCCCGTGCACAGCCCGTGCAGCCAAGCTCCTGCACCTTTGCCAATCGGGAAAACAGCAGCATCATTCCCTGGCACTGCCTGTCTGGGAACACACCCTAAATGTGTGTTCCCTGAACACCCTAAATCTAATGTGCTGAAGTACTTCTTTAGTGCCCCACTATTAAATAGATTATGAATACCACAAGCAGTAAATGAGAGACTATAAACAAGGCTTTCAAATTAAACTGCATTTACCAAATGTAAATGATGTTGCTAGACGGAATTCACCCACGAGCTAACCCAGAGATATCTGGCTGCTTTCCATCAATGGCTGCAGAAGGAACAGAAAAGTAAAAGGCCAGTAAGTAGTTACCCATAAATAAACATATTAGCATTGACATTAATCTTCAGCTAAATCTTTTAGGAACACAGAAACAGGAGTGACCTTTCCTCTTCACCAAGCCCAGTCCTCTACTCTTGCAGGGAACCAAATCAAATAAACCCTTTCATATACTGATGATATTTCATTTTTGAAGTCAGGAAGCTACTCAATCAGCATCTGTTAGAGTCCCTGTCTTTTTGGGATGAAAACATGGAATGCACAGTTAGGAATTGTTTGTAGGTAGTGGCTATAAATTCAGATAGAAAGGTTTTGAGCTCAAACCCAAAAGATGGCAGATTTATAGTCTCATGCAATCTTAATTATGCTGCCTTGTGTATGTATTCTTTGCATAAATGATGCATAGGTTATGTGACAAAAATAGTATGGAGTTGCATAAGCAGAGTGTCTTTATTAATATGGACAAAAAATGTCTAAGTTTTGACAGTTGACATTGCAGCACAAGTTTTCTACAGTAGTTTCTTTTTGAAGGTAGAACAAAAACTATTTTCTATCACATGTCCCTGAGGTGATGCATCTTCAGGCTTGGGATGGTGAATGTTTAGTGACAGATATGTAACATATGAACTATGGAGCTAGTGCCATAGTAATTATAAAAAATGCCTGCTGTCCCGGTGTGTCATTGCCTCCTGCAGCGGTCTGGCAGAAATGGGCAGCCTGAGTGACCCCTCTTCCCCCACCAGCTGCTGCCAGCAATCCTGGGCTCAGCTAGTGATGCTGGTGATCCAGGGCTGAGGGCTTCTCCCTATCAGTCACTGAAGAAAGATATTTTGTACACAAAGCTAACAAGAGACAAATCTCCTAATGAATGTCTGGTAAATGAGACCTTGTCTGCCAGAAAATGAGACAACTACTGAAGTGGAAAGTGGAAACCTCTTCCTGAAATGCAACCCTGAGATGTTCTTTGAAAAGACTCTGTAAATGTTGGTGCAAACCGCCTGTGGCTCCATGTATCCCTGACATCTTTCCTGTGATTAAGTGAATCAGGATACTGCTGTGCATCAGCCAAAGTGGCCTGATGACCTGACTGAAAATGAAGTTTAGTTTATGCTTCAGCTTTCAGGCTTCTCACGAAATCTTCTTTTCTCTATGGAAAGTGGCCTGCACAAAATACCTTGTACCATAGCAAAAGACCTCTTCGTGCTCCCTTGGTGTTTCTGTACAGGTCCTTGTTCAGCTGACACTGTGAAATTAATTTAAATTGGAATAAATACTATCAACAACTGCCCTTTATTTCATATGAATCATAGAATGGTTTGAGTTGGCAGGGACCTTTAAAGTTCATCTAGTCTAACACCCCTGCAATGATCAGGTTGTTCAGGGCCCCATCCAATCTGACCTTGAATATTTCCAGGGATGGGACATCCACCACCTCTTGGTGTTGCCACTGTCATAATAAAAATTTTCTTCCTCATGTCTTATCTGAGTTTACACTCTTTTAGTTCAAAACCATTACTCCTTGTCCTGTTGCTACAGGTACTATTAAAAAGCTTTCCCCTATCTTTCTTTTAAGTCTCCTTTACTTATTGAAAGGCTGCAATAAGACTGCTCTCGAGCCTTCTCCAGGCTAAACAACCCCAACTCTCTCAGTGCAGTCTTAAGTGCCAAGATCTTGATATTTTCACTTCCAAAAGAACTTTGGTATTTCCTGAAATTTCAAGTTGTCCCTTTTCATAATAGCATTGGACAACATGCAATAGAGACGATTTATCCTTATTTTCTTGATAATCCAAGCACCTAAAATGACTCTTTCAAACGGATATGCCCAGCCAGTTCCTAGGATTCCCAAATTTGCTTAGATCTTTAAGACAGAGTTATCCATGTTATGCCTTTAACTGAATCTGCTACTTTATAGAAATAAAAAACCACACAAGAATTGTCACTGGAAAACTTGCAGAGCCTCCACCCTTCCTCAGGCTGGAATTCCCAGTCTTCTCTCTTTTTGTCTGTAAAGCTTTGCTCTTGGCTCATTTATCAAATGACAGTGTGGTTTCTGGCTTTATATAAAAAATGGCTGTGATGAGTCATAGACCTCCCCTCCCCTGTTTCTTTTGATACTGAGGTACCAAATGTAAATGTAGTATTGACAGTATTCCCACACCTTAGGAATTTAGGAACTTATTAGGAACTAAGTTTACATTCTTTAATTAACTTTTTTTTTTGGTCTCTTTGCTAGTTTTACCTCAAGCAATGACATCTTTAATACAGTTGCAAAACTTCATGTTTCATTTTAGCATTTAGCAGAGACCGGACATGATGCATTAATCATAAAAGCAGTACAGAAATTACCTTCTGGTGTTTCCATTTGTATGTTTGGGTAATACTAATATCAGTTTCTACTTGCCTCTTGTTATAGGAATACAAACTGCTATCCAGTAGCTCTTTTTTAAAAATGTTTTATCTTCTATTGTTCAAAGTTATTTGCCAGCAGAGGAAAATATTAAGGAGAATGCTGCTGATTTATATTACTTGAACTGTTATACATCATGATATAAAAATTATAAATATAAATATATAAAAAGATATTGAATATATATTTATATATAAATATATTAAAAATTATAAATATAAAATTATAAAAAACTACTGCTAAATTGCAAGCATTCCTGTAACCAAAGAGATGTAATAATGATTAACCAGAGTGCCCGCTGTCAAGCAGGATGCTGGAAACATTCATAATGTTGTGAACAGATACTTCTTCATAGTACAAGACTCCTAAAGGATTGTTTCAACACTTCCAATGAAGCATCCCAGGGTCCATTGACCAAGAGCAGGCACTTATAGTGACCATATCACACAGCAGGTGTAGAAGCAAGCACTACGTCCCTAATAGTGCATTTGAAACACAATAGTCCGAGGAAAATACTCAATACATAAAAGGAGAAGGAGCATAAAGTATGGAGTAGAAGGCCCTAAAATAAAAAAAGGCAGAGCCCCTGAATTGCCAGCAGGTACGTGTGAATCAGGCAGTCCTACGGCCATATCTTCCAGCAGCAGACAGAGAAGAGAGGAGAGGAAAGGAGCAAAGCACCTCAGCCTCTGCAGGACCACTCCCGAACTCCAGCACGGGGCAGGGCATCATCAAGGGTCACGGGATGCTATTCTTATCTAGAGAGTTGTAAAAGCTAAGACAGATCAGCTAGCCAGTCTTGATGTAATCTAAATCAGCAAATCTTCAAGTAGATAATATTATAAAACAAAACTACAAAACAGATTCCCTTAGCTTTGGTGGATGTGGGAAAGAAACATGAGACCATTAATTGTATTGTGCTTGAAGAAAGAAATAAGAGAGCAGCTAGAAAATCATGTCACTAAAATGGAAAAAACAGACATTCTGTTTCTTGGTACAAAATAGAATTATTTTTATGAGGGATATATATATATATAAATCATCATTGGTGCCATTGTTCTCATTTAATGACAAGACTCACTTATATCTGTATATGAATAAATTTCTGGAGACTTAGATCAGAGTCTGTTTTATAGACTGAAAAATGAAAAGAGCTGACATTTTGAACAATCTACTGTACAAGAGCATCCTTTCCTCTCCAAAAGCACCACCTCCACTAGACACTGTTAAACTCAACTCAGACCTGAATGAAGAAAGTGAGTGTGAAGCCACTACTGTGTTACATGGCACAACTGGTGCTAACAAACTGGTGGTGGTCACAGCCACCTTCCCTTCGAGCTGGCTGCAAGTGACACTACAGGCATAAAGGCACATGGGAATGCACTCAGGAGTGTGTGCAGTGAGAGGCTGTCAGGTACTCTCCATGCAGAAGCAGGGAAAGAAAAGTTGCAAAAGGCATCAAGGATGCTCCAGAGAAGTCTGTTTCAGGATGAGAGTGTGCTTTCAGCAAGAATGCTGTCAAAAATAAAACTGGAACCTCAAGCAAAGAAGGTACCTATTTTTTGTGTGTCTGCTTTAATTCAAGAAAGAGTTTTACATGGTCTATAAATAAGCAGGTTTGTATTAAGGCATCTAGTTTCTGTTCCCTCCCCCACTATTTTCCCTTCCCCTTCCCCTTCCCCTTCCCCTTCCCCTTCCCCTTCCCCTTCCCCTTCCCCTTCCCCTTCCCCTTCCCCTTCCCCTTCCTTTTCTTCTGAATGATGTAGTTGCAAGATAGAGATATTTCTAAAGAGAATCAAATGTGTTATGCTGTCATACTCTATTGCACAGGTGATACCTGGGACCTGAGTCTCATGGTACAATTTCACATGTAATTAGTTTGCTGTTACTGGCAACACAGATTTGAAATCAGAACTAAGCCCTGTGAGAAACTGTTCCCTGCCAATGCTCTCATTGCTTTTCCTGAATTCCCTCTACCATTATTTATAAGGCTATACATAAAAAGGAAAACAATTGGATCTAATTTATTTACTACATATGCTCTTAGGAAGAAAAGTGTTGTGAGCAATTTTAGTTCAGCCAACTAAAATATTCTTTTCCTACTTTTACTGATAGGAAAATTCACTATCTGCTTCCAAATTACCATAAAGGGGACAATGAGGAAAAAACACTTTACCAAATATGCAAATGATATGACAGCCTGTGCAACAAGAGATGGGAGAATACAATCAAATTTCCATCAGCTGTAATAATTCTTGCACTTGTTTTCTTAGCTTGAAAAGGACTCCCTAACTTAACTAAGCAGCTCAACAGCTACATCTGAATGATAAATTGGGGGAGCCTACATCTGAAGGACTTCCTTCCTCAAAGATGAAAATTCAGAACAGGGAAAATACCCTTTCTTTAACAGGTAGATTAGGCCAAGACAAGAGAGCTGAGTAATTGTGAGGGAATATCTTGATACAGTCATTCTCTGCCAGGTACAGCATCATATTGATGGTACAGAAAGACTTCCTGGATTCCTCCTGTTGTTCATGCTGTGCCCTCAGTTGTCCTTATTTAGCCAAGTTGTCCTTATTCAACGTAGTGTCCCTGGCAAGAAGGTGGGTGTTGCATCACTGATGTTCCTGTGCAACAATAAATTGTACCAGTGCTGGGCAGTTCTGACTACAGGAATTACAGTCAATCCCTATGGCCTACTTCCCATCAAAGTACAGGGGTCATGGAATGCAAAATTGGGGCCAAATTATTTCACTGGTGGCTGGAACTCAGCTATTTGCCATGTGCATTACAATAGTGAGTTTACTTTTTCTAAGTGCTGAATTACTGCCCTGGGAGATGAACACATGCGTTCCAGACCAGAATTCAGAGTTTAGCCTAATGCTATGTTTTTTAAGCACATCTGTGATCTATTATGTTGCTGGGTAATGATTTTCACAGAATCATTGTTATTTAATATGTAAAGAAATGCCACTGTCAATATCAGTCTCAGCATGGTATTGCAGAGAACACATCTGAGTACTAGAAAAGTGCTTCTTCCTAAGGGCAAAATATTACAGGTCATTAAAATGTTAATGTATTAGAGGAAAAGTTATAAAAAATTGAAGGAACATACATGGAAATTTCAGGAGCCGGGACCAGAGACTTCTAGATAGTAGTGGTTTTGGTTACCAAATGTATGAGAAAAGTAAGCTAAACAGTGGAAAAGCATTAGAGAAACGTGCCTAAATTAGATATATATTTGATATAAAAATGCTTGGAACCTGTATTCAGTTCTAACTCAACAGTCCTTTAGTATATTAGGAATCAAAAGTGCAGTGCCAGAATCCAGCAGCAGTTTATCTTTTTTGTATTCCAGGAGTTACTTGTTTTAGTTACTCTGAAGCCCTTTCACGAGCTTCAGAATATTTTTGTTTTAACAGTCTCTGAGGAAATTTTTCATATCCACCAAACAAAATAAAGGCCAGACTGAACAAGTAATATTGTAATTTAATTTCAGTGTTCCTAAACTATACTTGACTTTAGTTTGGACATGGACATTTGAACACAGGCAACTGTTTTGAAAGAGTCTCTATGTTTAAATCCTTCAACTCACTTACTGAAAGGATATTTCAGGATGAGAAATCTTTCCAGAATCTAAGCCTGGTCTTTGGGCTTATTCTTGAGATAACAGCCAACTTTCATTTTAATCCCAGCAGGAAAGGAATGAAGACTGCTTGCATCTACCACATAATATTTCTGGTGGATGGGTAGCATCTTTGAATAAGGAATCAGAGAAATTGGTAAGTATTTATTTAAATTTCTGTTGTTCCCTCTTCTACAGTTGGAGAGCTGTACTGCTGTAACTCTTCCACTTCAAAGCAATTATGCCTGGCTTTCGGCATGCATGAAAGACGGATGCAGCTCTTGTGCTCCTGTTTTATGTAAGCCATCCTTCTTTAAGAGGTGGAGTGCTTTGCCCGAGGTATGCTGAGCCAGCATTCCTTCATCTTTCCAGATGTACTGCAGTGCACTGATAATAATTATCCTGTGCAGTGTCAAATAGCATGGAATTCCTGCTGTAAATAGGTGCAGATGTGGATATGTGATGCGAGGTGTATAGATTCTTGAAAGGGAATGAGAGGAACTGATTCATATGGAACTTGAGTTGTAAGTGCAACCAATAGATCATGACTATTATACTGTCTATCCAGTACAACATCTCTCTATTCAGCTTTCCAGCTAAGTTTTAAAAGCTCTGGGTTCTTAGGACCTTAAACACTGCTGACACTTCTCTCTGCCTTGACACCACCCTAAAATATTTGCTGGCCTGTCCCTTGGTTATCACCCCTCTCATGGTTACAGGCTTTACCCTGGTAAAAGTGTGCCTGTGTGGATTCTTTAAGAATTTTCTGGCATTATTAACACCAGAGTCTCCTTTAAGTACCCTTATTAAATTACCTCCTTTAAATGTAAGTGGAAGTCCAGTACATCTAATTCAACTAAGCAGATTCTAAACTCAGTGTACTGTGATCTGCCCTGGATTGGTATTTTCTGAATTTATACCTGTTGTGTCACTTCTACATTTTCTGTAATGCAGAAGAAGACTCCAGCATATATTTCCAGTCAGTCTAATGCAAGTCTTAGACCCAAAAGGTTTTAATTGTAAAAAAGTGATCAGAGGTCTGATCCAAACACAACAGGACTTTTGATTTTCCCGCATCCTTGTGCTCAAAGGTTATTGTGACAATTTTCACTCCATTTCCAAATTCTTCAGCTACTTTGTATTAATAAAAGAATCAGGGGTTAAATCTGCTGTTCAGTTTTGGATAGTTTAGCAGTCTGTTCCATTCCTAATCCCTGTTTGTCTGTTTTGGTTTAGTTTGGTGTTTGAACTACCCTTAAAATACAACTCTGTTTGTTAAACTGAATGTTTTCAGTTGGGGAAAATGAAGTTTTTCCAGGCTGTGGATTCCCAAGTTACCCTGCCTTTCACAGAAACCCTTCACTCTATGACAACAAGGTATGACTCATAAAATTCACAGTTTTCAAAGCAGAAAGCAGAAATTACCTACCTTTGATTAGACTAAGATAAAAGGCATAAAATTTGTGGAGCCCATACTGGTAAACAAGATATTATTTGGGAAGACTTTCTAATTCAGTATGGGCTAATAATTGACTGAATACTTGGACAGGAGAGAAAATTTCAGTACCCAGGAGCTGAATATGATTTTTTGTATTTCTAAATGAAATCAAGTTTCCAAACTCAATTTCATTTGGTGCAAACTATTCCATTTAATGCTAAAAGTGCATTTTTAATGGAAGTGGTCGTCAAAATAATGACACAAATTGATGTGTAAATCCCACAGAGAAGGTGAGAATCTCATTAGTGCTCCTGAAGAAGTTAGTGCATGCCTCACAAAATCTAACTCCTACCGGTGTTTGAGAGGAATTCTCCTCTCCTCTGCAAATTTAGGTTTCTCCCTCACAGCAGTGACCTGACCATCAGCCCCTCTGACTGGAACAGTCCCACTTTGTAAAGTATACTTAAATATTCATGGAGCCAGCTGGTGAGAGAAAAAACAATGCTCTAGTCTGATGGTTCAGTAACCCTCCTGGGGAGGGTGGAGGTGTTAGTCCCAGTCCCAGTGAATGTGTAATTATTTATACAAAGAAGAACAGTGTCAACAGGAGAAGTGACAAGTCCCGTCTCCCAAAAAGTTTCCTTGCAGGAATGGAGAAGTCTAGAGAAACAATAATGCATTTGCCAGAAATCTGCCAGGTATAGTTAACAACAGTTTAAACAAACTCTTAAAATAATTTACAGATTATTCCTGAAATAGCTAAGATTTTGGATGAATAGATGTTCTTCCACATATCTGAGACAGACCTTGTTCCTCATATTAAGTGAACAGACCTTTCATCCTCCAAAGCAAAACAGCTCTTAAAAATAGAAATAATTCAGAACATATTTTAAGAACTTAGCATCTCATAACATCATACCTGCATCCTTGCTCCTATTGACATCAATGGAAGGAAAACCAGTATTTATATGTCCCACAAGCAGATCTGTCTCTTGGAGAATGCTGATCTATAATGGTTTGTGTCTGACAGGAATAAAGAACTCTTGAGACCTGCCTGCCACTTGAATAGCCATGGCTGTATGGAGCTCCAGCAGTAATGTTTATGCAGAGTCTTGCCGAAGGCATCATGCAAGGCATGGTTCTTTGGCACAAATGAGTTTTCACTAGACCAGCTAAAACACAGACTATGTTTCAGGCAACAAATTCTCATTCAGGACTAAGGCAGAAGGAGAAAGCTTCAAGCTATGTGCAGGCTGAGGAGAGCTGCTCTCACTTTATCTCAATTTGTGAATTAGACAGTGTGTCACAATTTTCTAACATCTTCTTAGAGTTTGTATGAGTTTCCATTAGAGAACTCAAAAAAGCATAGATAGTTCCAGTGCATATGCCTGACCTACAGACACCTATGCCCAGCCTGACAAAAAATGGCATCAGGAATTAAAAATTCATCACCTCTGGATTTAAAAAAGGAGTAAAAAAACCCTGAGAGGTTTAAAGCTTTAGTCATCAAAACCAGAGCTGCCTGAAAATTGTTTTTAAAGCTCAGCTGTAAACAGTGTTGTAGTAATTCATATTACGGTAAGCATAGAGTCATATCCCTTTCGTTAGTCATATGTTTTGCCAATAAAATGACTTTCATAAAACAAAAAAAATTCATTGTGTGGAAGGCCTTTCAGAGGACTGTATAATTAAAGTACAGTAGTTTCTGACATCTGGAAAGAAATTCTTGACTGCAGAGCAATAAGTGACCTGTGACCTTTAAAACATATTTTCAGATAAAAGATTTCCAAAGAAAATTTTGAAGGAAAGCTGCTGCAAAAGGAGAGGAGTCTCTGTCTTAAAACTCAGAGATGGATGGGACACAGCAGATTTCTGCATCTATGCATCTTATGTAAAAGCTATAAAGAGCAGGCAGCTGTCAGCAAGAGGTAAGAATCCATCAAGTGATATTGTGATGAATAGTCAAAAGTTAAGGACTTAAATATTACATAGGCTCTGGCTGATGAAAAGAGAATGACCAAGCAGCAAGCACTGCATCAAATCTAGTATATGTAGCTGATGCTTGTAAAGTACAGCAACATGTCCATCTGGATTTTGAGTTAAAGATGAACAAAACTTAGATTATTATAACTAATGAAAAAAGTTTTAGTACTTCTAAAGCCATAGCAAGGAAACGCAGAATTTTTGAATCTGCTGGCATTTTTCCCATGTGGTGTCGGTCAGCATTTCAGGCCTTTTTCTTTAGGAAGAAATTCTGTCAAAGAGGGACTGAGGCAGTGGCAGTGGTCATAAAGCTGGATGCTAACACCACATTCCTATTGAAATTCAGTGTGAAACTGGTACACAATTCTAACTGGATCTTTCAGATATGCTCCAATGCCTCTCCACTCAATGCCTTGAGGCATGAGCACACAATTTACCCAGTGTTACTGGGAAGAAAGGGAGGCACAATTGTGTACATGTATTCTGAATATAGTGCACAGTTGGCATGTGGACGAAACTAAGTTCAGACATTACAATATGTACAGGAACACTGTGAGCAAGTGTCATGGATCCATGCATTTTTGGAGGAAGCAGCATTTCTCTGTTCCGATCACTGCTCTGCTGCATTCACCACAGCATCTTCCACAAAACCCAGCCCAGCCCAGGAACCAGACTGGGCTAATGGGATGAGTGCCCCAGCCTTGGGGAATGAGTGCAGTGAGCCACTGCCTAGCTGAGGCTGAGGTGGCTTTCAGACTGGGGTGTCCTTCAGGCTGTCACTGGCCAAGACCTCACAGGAAACAATCTGCTCTCCTGGCCAAGGATGTGGAGGCAGTGCAGATGTAACGCTCTCTGCAGTTCTGCAGGTTTAGATTATAGCTGCCTGTCTTTGGGTGTGTGATCTAGGTTTTCATTCATGACTTCATAACTCTGTCCAACTCTGCTCCTGCCTATGGGCTGTGGCTGTGGCATGCTGGGTGTAACCTGTCTCCTTGCCTCAGCATGCTCTCGTGGTGGTGGAGGGTGTAAGGCTGGGATGGTGGCAATGCACAGCAGGAAGCATGAGGCTGGGATCCCTTGGGAGCTGTGGCTGTGCAGCTGCAGGATATGGGTTGATGAGGGTTTTGCATGTAGCCCAGAGACCCAGGAAGGCTGGCACTTGTGCTTAGTTTTTGTCCTTCCCGTTAAGTCTGTGCTTTTCACATGAATTCTCTGCAGGCTTAAGATAACTCTTAACTGAGCATTAGTGAGAATACTGCACTGTAACACCAGCTGGACCAGAGAATTACTGCCCCCAGTAGTCCAAGCTGAGCAACAGCTTAAAACTGTGTTACTTTATTTTGTTGTCCCAAAGCCGCTGATACTTCTACAACTTGATTTCTTCATGGAATTAATTAAGGGAATACGAGAATTTTCAAGAAAATTCTTTGAGTTAAGGGACAGTGTGCAAAGTTTTATTTCCCCCATTACATTCCTATTTCTTCTATTATGTTCCCATCATAAAAAATCTTTGAATATACCATTATAAGTCAGGTCTGAAATTAAAGATTTAGCATCTGTATACCCTGGAGATGGGTGTCCTTCCTACTTATAAAGAGCCATATTAAACCGCCAGAGTTCTGTTGGAATTTGTGTAAGAGGAATTGTAAATATATCACTGAAACTCGCCCTACTAAATCCTTCTGAAGACTGTTGTAGATGAGAAAACTCCCCATCATGTGAAGCCTTTCTGTTTTTACCATGTCACTAGGAAGGGTCACTGTTTACTGTATTAGCTATAACCTAACAAGATGTGTCCTGGGGCAAACCCAGGACTGGAATTGCTCAACAGGTTGCGGTGGTTCTATTATTAGAAACCTGTCATATTTGACATTGAGGATAAAAGATGTGGCTCATACTGCAGAATATTTCTTATACTCCTGTGAGTAAATCCCAGCAGTTGTTATCAGAAAAGATGCTGAAGCCTCTGAGTTCTCATTGATTGCACTTGCAAGTCAATCAGTCATGTTGAGATATGCAAAATCTGTTGACAAAGAAATGATGACTGATATCCTAAGAACATAATCTAATGACAAAACCAGTAAATCTTGCTATTGCCAGAGCAAATTCCTCAGAGACCAGAATTTCACTCTCAAGGGTATTTTGTATCTAGACAGGTTGTGTGTTGAGTTTATATAATGTGTTTGAAACATCTAGAAAAGCTTTACCTATAGCTGGACTGAGGAAATAAATGCATTCAGTTTTCAATGGCATGTCAGAATAAAATATGTTATTACTGGATTTAACTGAATGTACAAGCGTGATTGCATGTTGCCACATTTTGACCATATTTCAGGTGGGATGTAGAGTTATTTACTCTTTATTGCTAATACAACCAACGGTGTAAGACAGGACTGAAAGGCCACAGGCAGTTAGAAAGTCAGTTTTGTGTCCTGCCTGTGTGGCAGCAGTACCTGGAGCTACACAGCGCTACACATGTGTCAGGCAGGGCACGTGTGTGTCACTGACACAGGGAGCAGTGCCCTGTGTGCAGCATGGGTACACAGGGCTGCTCCCCTTGCTTTCTCTCAGAGACCTTCCACTCACATTCGAGGCAGTTGTCAGGGCTCAGCTTGCATAGGAGTCAGATCTGAAGAAATTTGGATTCAGGCTTGAAATTTGTAAAGGGAAATGGATGAGATAGTGAAGTTGGATCAGAAAGTGGGAAGAAATAAATGAAACTAAGAAAGTAGTAAAGAGAGTTGGAAACACTTTGATGAGATGCTACATCTGCATCCATACATGGAGGCTGCTGGCTTTCACAGCTTGTGCTGGTACAAGATGTAGGGATCACTGGAAAACTTGCACAGGAAGTCATAATACTGTAAAAAATTTTTCCATAAGTTGGTGTTAAATAAGAAAGGAGTGGACCAGGCTTGCTTATATCCCAACTTTGACAAGGCTATGGAGATCATCTGACAGCCTCAGGGCTGGATTGTGGCTGTGCCCAGAAGAGGCTTATTCGAAGGATGAACAGTGGATAGGAAAGCATGGCTGTCTCGGGGGTGCTGTGTGATCTTTGGCTGCAGGTTGGGAGTGAAGTGTCACTGGCCAAAAGGAATCAGAGCTCCCCGGGAGCGCTGGAAGGTCATGGCAAGCCAAGAGCTGGTGTCTGTGTCTGTCACTGAGAGGATGAATGTCAACTCTGTCCTACAAACAGCATAGCCAGTCCAACAGCTCCTGCTGTAAGCTAGCAAGCAGGGATTGAATTGTAGCACTGTTACAATACTCCAATTAACATTGCAATGTTAGAGCCAAAAAGGGGACTGCAATATTTCAGAAAGTACATTTTAATGCTTTAGGTGTTGAAAACTGTAGCATGAAATATATGTGCATTGTTTGACATCAGCTGGGATATATGGTAGGCAGGTTCTATGAACACGGGTCAGTCTGAAAACTGAGTAGCAGAGTAAAAAAGTTGTTCACATCCAATAAGCAACATGTTAGCTGTGGCAGGGTGGTCATGGCATTGTGTCAGCCAGGTGTGTGCCTCATGACTAACTCAGACTTTACTAGGGCTTGTCCATCGCACTTGCCATGAATTTACCCTAAGAAATCCTCACAGAATGTTTTCGGCCAGGAAGGAGCCACTTCTGAACTGATGATTTTCAACCGCTCAAATTTGAAATGTGAAATCCTGCATAGGAAAATACTTTCCGATTTTTTTTTTACTTGCCTGTTTTGTTTCTTTGCTTGCTTGTCACATTGGTCTTAAACTGATATGTAAGTCTAATAGGTATGTTAATCTGCATCTGCTGTGGTATGCATGTGATGAAGGAAACAGATCAAATGAACTTATTTTAGTCAATATGTTTAAATAAAAAGTCAACATGGCAAGACGCATACTCTCACTCTGACTGAGTCATGTTCAGTTTAAGTTCCAGGAATGTCTAAGAGGGTGGCGTCATCCCCTTCAAAACAGTTTTTTTTTTTTTCCCTATTGGATTATATCAGCAAGCAGCTGCCTCTAAGGCATTATTTCTGTCAGACGGTCAGGCTCTCTGTGCCAGCTTCTCCCTAGAAGTGTTACATGGATGGGGCATGCCTCCCAAATAAGCCCAGGGGACAGTAGCGATGCCCAGTCGAGATGCCGCAAAGGGCAGCACTTTCACCGGCTGTGCCAGGGCAAGCGGGGCCCTGGGCGGAGGCGCCTGCCGGGGGCTCCCGTGCTCCCCGCTCTGCGCTGCAGATGAAAAATGCAGCGCCAGCTGCCGTGGAGAAATCGTGTCCGTGCCGGAGCTGTCGGGCCGCTCACCGGCCTCGGCCCCGGCCGTGCCCGCGCGGGCAGCGCTTCTGCGGCTCCTCCTGGCGGCCCGGAGCGCCGGCCCGGCCCCAGCCCCGCCACACCGGGCCCGGCCCCAGCCCCGCCACACCGGGCCCGGCCCCAGCCCCGCCACACCGGGCCCGGCCCCAGCCCCGCCACACGGGGCCCGGCCCCAGCCCCGCCACACCGGGCCCGGCCCCAGCCCCGCCGCCGGCCAGTGGCTCCCAGAGCTACTGCAGCCTCCCTGCAGTAACTGCCCCGCACTTCATCCCCGCACACACCGCTCTGCTCTTGTTCACTCCTGTGCATGTGCTGGGACACATTAAAACAATTAATTACCCGATGTTTTTGAACATATGTGAATAATTTGTTTTGCCTTGTTCATTTCAAACTGTTGAAATTGAGGATTCAATCAAACTCAGACCTCAGATCACTGAAGATCGGCCGGAATAAACTTTATAACACAATTCGAAGCATTAGAAAGCAGGCATTCTTTATCTGTGCAGGACACACAGAGGATATTTCTTTAGTTCTGTGTGTGTTCTGAGATTTTACAACAAGGTATTTATAAACCGTAATCGTACATATTCATTAAAACGTGGTTCTTATTTAATACATAAACATTACTTTCCTAGAGCTAATTTGTATGTATCCACCTCCCACTGGAAGTCCTTTTATGGTCCTGGAGAGTAATAAAAGGGGTCTGGTGGTTGTATTCATTGAATGCTTTGATATTAAAGGTGACTTTTACTTGAACTTTTTCTTTGGGCATGTGCTGTTGCTTCTTTGTTACATGACTTGCACTGTAGTCCTTTTTACCTGTTTCTCCACTGGGTCCAGCCATGTTTATCCTCCTGGGTTCATAGTTTTACATCCATTTATCTTTTTTTTGCTGTTTAGTCTTTAAGCTCTATCCAGCAACTTCAGGTAAACTGAAAATTTCTCTTCTCTATATAATTTATCATTGATGGCTGAGTCAGAAAATGGAGGTTTGTTTTCTTAAACTGAGTAAGACCAAATCTTGTCTAGGAAACTCCTGCTGGTTGACCTCAGTGTCCTCCACAGGTCTGCCTGGCACAGACTAATGTTGCAAAACTTTCTTCTGAACAGCAGGCCTGAATCTCTTTATTCTGAGGTTCACTTGGCATGGCAGGCAGGGGTGTCACTGCCTGGTTCTCAGGCTGCTTTGACTTGTGTGTGGGAGCAGCCCTGGTGGGATCATATGGCTGTGTGCCACGGACGGACTGGTGCAGCACAGAGATGTGCTGTGCCACACTGTATTCCTGCTGCATCCTCTGTGCCAGTACTGCACACAGGGATGTGATTAGGGAATAGGAGGGTAAAAGAGCTTTTTACAAGTCAGAATTATTCTGCAGCCTGTTTGAGCCTTCTGGGCAAAATGCCAAGGGAAGAGAATTGAGTCTGGTGCTTGTGAATTTAGCTCAGGAATCACTTGTGAAGGGAACCGCACTACTGCTGACCTATTACAGTGCAGATGGAAAGTTGTCACCTGAGAGACTTCATTTACCAGCCTGTTTGTTTCAGATTCTTTCATTCATGAGCTAGTGGGGAACTGAAATGGCTTTTGAAACAAAGAATATTGAGTAATAAGTTGGAAGTCACTCATGTCTGGGACACACCTGGCAGTGTTGCCCTGACACTGAAACTAGAAATCATGACAATTCCAGAGCCTGAAAATCATAATTATTTGTTAGCTGTATGTGCATAATTGGCTAATGAATAACATTCATTGGGGTTATTTAAAAGCAGCAATGAAGTGTGCTGGAGACTGCTAGGTGAACATCTAGTACTTTCCAGAGGACTTCACTCCAAGACACAAGTGCTCTAAAGGGGAGAGGGCCAGATTCACTGTGGGTCTTCAGTAACTCTGCTTGGAGAAAGTCACTGTGACTTTCAGAAGAGAAAGCAGTAATTACTTCACTTGGTAATATTTGTAAGTCCACCGGTTCATTTGCTTTGTGCAAACCCATGTAAGAGTCTGCCAGCAAAGTCAAAATCAATACATCTTTTAAACTCTGTGAGGTTAATTTTATCTTTTTTGTTTTTTTCCTTTGATAAGGAAGACTTATAAAATGTCTTTTTGGTAACAGCTAGAGACCTCAACCAAAGTATGTAGGGCACCACCAACTTTTTTATAAATGTTGATGTCTGAATATATTTACCATGTATGTAATTCAGCCTTATGTCCGAATACAAGAATGCACTCACCACGGATTAACTGTAATGGAGGTATGTACTGTTTTCCATTCATTATATCAATTCACTGTATTCTTTGGAATAATGATCATCTCAGTAGAAGCAGATCTGAAGATACACTGGCTGTATATTCCCTCTGAGGTGATAGAGCTGCCGAGTGCTAAGCTAGCTGGGATTTTAAGTAATATTCATTTAACAGCCTGAATATTGCATTTTGAGCAGGTTTCCCACTCGTGTATACCCTCAGTTCTCTGTGTTTTACTGAACACAGTTAACTCAAATTAATTTTTAATTGTCAAAAAAAATCTGAACTTTAAAATAAAGGAGATGGCATGCTTCTGTTGGGGCAGAATAGTTGTAGTTTGAAGGAATGTGCTCTACTGCTAGCTAGGGACAAAGGTATTCTTCATAGATACTTGGCTGCTCTATTTTGAGTCTCTATTATACAGAAATAAATACTCTCTTTAACTATGTTGGCTAGTGAATTTATTTTTTAGTGCTCAGTGATTCTTGTTACTTACTGTTCCAAACTATCTCTTCAAGCTATGATTTTCTACTACACTGCAAGAAACAATGTTTTGATATTTTAATTGTTACAGATGGAAAGTCTGCAGCTTTATTTCATGACTAAGTTTGTGCATTTCTAGCTATACATATGTATTTTGCTCTTTGTTTTGATTAAAATCTCCCAGACAATGCCCTGAGACTGCTTTTGAGAGTGCTTTAAAGTGCTATGGCTGAGGAGGGGAAGTGAATCTTGGGTGTTGGAGAGTAGGACATGCCTTAGGGCTGAATGGCAGCATCTGCTGTGCCAGACTCTTGCTGGCAGCGTTTCCCTGGCACTGTCTGCTCATTAGGGTTCTGCTTCTATAGCACACTTAAACACAAGGAAAAGTTCACCCCTGTCAATGAACAAAGATAAACATAATCCTATTAAAGTTAAGCATGTGCCTATGAGCTTCACTAAATTTTGGATAATCAGAGATGCTGCCTATATGTACAAAGGTATCAGAGAAGCTGCCCGACGGACCTGTTTACCTTTTGCTCGTTATTTTTATTATTTCTGAGGGCTGCAGATACTGCTGCTTGTTATCCACCCCACTGACATTTCATAGTTGTCTTTCCAAGTGCTGCTAAAAAGAAAAGCTGAGATTTTGGAACACTAGTGAGTGCCAGTGATTGAATTCCATAGCCCCAGGACTGTGGATGTGGAGAGCCCAGCATATAAAGAAGGGGAAAAATATCAAGGTTTTTTTTTCTTGTGCATGTGGCATTGCCCATTTTCTCAGGACAGCAGAGGAGAGTGAGAGAAAATAGACATTTTCTAGCAGAGGATAATAATGAAAAGTATGCTTAACACCAAAAAGGAAGGAAAACTATATTTTCATGTTTCATCAGTCAGGAGGGACATTGAAAGGATTAGATCTCAGAGGTAGGAGAGACTCAAATTAGAAAACTCTATAAAGTTGCTTACTCTCCAAAAAGATTGTGTGACATGGTTGTTTTGCTTCAGTAAAGCATGCATCATGTACCCAAAGGCTGTGCTCCCTGGCAAGAGAAGTATTTCCAGCTCCCCACTAACAGAAGCATGCTGCCACTCTTGATATCTGCCTTGTAGTAGAGGGTTTCTGATGCAGAAAGTGCATCTGTAATGTCTGCCCTTAAGACTCTCATCACTGCAACCAAGATTTAGCCTTAGCATTAATACTGATTTGCTCTACATTTTGACCAGCTTTTAATTTTTAATGAGTTTCATCTCCACTCGCAGATCCTGCTAACCTTATGTGATCCTATGATGAGAGAATAAAATCTGAAGGTAATTGTTGTGTGTCACATGTTCCTTTGCTCCTCCTCAAATACAGTCCTGACTTTCAGGGTCATTTGTCAGAGAAGTAATGTCATGGTAACAAAATGTAGACTGCCTTCAGATTTCCAGTAGATTATCAGAATAACTATGGATCCACCACAGCTGAAGGCTGAGGTACTGACCTCAATAAAGTACCTGTCCCAGCAGCTGTAACTTTTGTTGCCTACCATTCTGCTCAGTGTTTTGCCATCTTCACTGGCTTCACCAGTTTTGTGAGGTTTTCCTCCAGCATGTTCACACCCAGCAGTCAGATCCAGAGCTTACTGATAACATTACGAAAACCCTTAGGTGTTAATAGGAGG